>NC_060185.1:81525837-81775837 GCF_021184085.1 Oncorhynchus gorbuscha
TGTTATCTAAAACCTAAAAGGGTTCTGCAGCTGTCCCCATAAGAGAACCCTTTGAAGAACCTTCTTTGGTTCCAGGTAGAACCCTTTTGGGATCATTGTAGAACCCTTTCCACAGAGGGTTCTACATGAAACCCAAAAGGGATCTACCTGGAACCAAAACGGGTTCTCCTATGGGGACAGACAAATAACCCTTTTAGAACCCCTTTTTTCAAAGATTGTGTCGTAACATGTCTTATTAGTGGTATTATTTTAATGTCAATGTTAGGCATTGGTGTTAGCAGTGTGGTTATGGTTAGGGTAAGGTTACGGTGATGTTTAAAATCAGATTTTATGACATGTTGTGTCTGTGCCAGCTAGTGGCCACGTTGCAGCGCTGTCTCCAGTACATGAGTCTTCCCAATAAATGCCTACCTGCGTTCATGTCTTCCATTAGCTCTCTGTCTTCTGTGGTTTGAGATGGAGCGGTGTTGGATATACAAACACAGACTCAACACAATGCCGCGTTGCACATGGTAATTGTTGTAATAGATGCAGCCGTTGCTTAAGGGTGGATGTTTTTAAATTGTTATTGAGTTAATTACTGATTTGCATAATTCTGCTTGCACATTCAAAGTCTGATCCTCTCCTGAGTCACATTAAAAACCATCAAAAATAATAACATTGACTATATACTTTGGATCTTTGTTTTGTCTTTCGCTCTGAGGCCAGCGGTACAATTATATTTAGTGACTTTGAAACGGAACATGCAGAACCCACAGTTTTTAGAATTCAATAATGCTTTTTGAAATGGGGTGCCTCCAGCTGTGTACTTTCAGCAGTGTGCGTGACTGTTTCATCAACATCTTTAAGCCTGTTACCCCAATCCTCAGGTATAATGATTACCCCTTTAGCTAATGCAATACTAGGTAATACTTCTCTTCCAACTTTCATCTCCTTCAATTAAAACAAGAATTAGAAGTGTTCTATGAAGAAAAATTAATTAAATTATCTTCAATTCGCCATGTTACATTCCTTTTTCATCAATTTGGCAGGATTTAAACATTTAGTCCATTAACTCTTTATCCAGCAAAATGTAATTAGGGCTCTGACACATTTGAAGAGTTCATTGCATTACAGTGTCTCATGGATGAACAAACGTCTCTGTTTGCTCAAACAGATGGCTCGATACACCATGTACACCCTTACCCTGTCCCTCTGTGTCCCTCACATACAGTGATGGATGATGAGCCATAATGGGTGTGACCCAAAATAACCTAAAATAATGCATGCCCCCCTGTCCACCCGACTGCAATTATATGTTAAAACAGAAAACATTTACAGAACACTTGATAGCCTGTCAACCAGATTTATAATTTGTCACTACTTTGTTTACCATTTCACATCCAAGTGTGGATCCATGGATTATCCAACTGTATAGTATAGAACTAAAACTTAACCACATGGAAAGCCAAGAGAAGGAGAAGACCATGTGTTGTAAAAATGTCTAGGAAGGGAGCTGCTTGTAGGCTTTCACCTCAGCTGGCCCTGTTGAATCAACTGGAGTGGTAAGTAGGAACAAGAACACCCACATTGCACCCTGTTTCCTACATAGTACACTACTTAATTATAAATGAAATGCAATTATTATTATCATTTAGACCAGGGCCCATGGGGTCCGGTCAAAAGTAGTGCACTATGAAGGGAACACAGTACCATTTGAGACTCACACCTGTTCTGCTCAGTGGCAGACTCGCCTATCATTATCGTGTCTGCATTAATAGCAGCTTAATTACTCCGCCTCCTCAATCCATAATGTTGAGTCAAGAAATGTACTTTAATTTGGATCTAATTAGGCTTTCGCAATGCCATTATGTCACTCTGCTATGCTGAACATATGATGAGAGGCCTGGGCATACTGTAAGTGGCTCCGTTAAATGTCATTTGGGTTGTGGTGTTGTAGACATCAACTCTGTGAAACCCTGCACTGCTATCAATAAATCAATCAATCAATCAATTGTATTTGTCACATGCTTCGTAAACAACAGGTGTAGACTAACAGTGAGATACTTACTTACTGGCCCTTCCTAACAATGCAGTGAGAAACAATTTAAAATAATAGAATATTTGTGAAATAATAACAAAAGGAATAAATACCAATGAGTAACGGTAAGGTTGGCTATATTTCAAAAATGTCACCTTTATTTAACCAGGTAGGCAAGTTGAGAAAAAGTTCTCATTTACAACTGCGACCTGGCCAAGATAAAGCAAAGTAGTGTGACACAAACAACACAGAGTTACACATGGAATAAACAAACATACAGTCAATAACAAAATAGAAAAGTCTATATACAGTGTGTGCAAATGAAGTAAGGCAATAAATAGGCCATAGCGGAGAAATAATTACAATTTAGAAATTAAACACTGGCGTAATAGATGAGCAGAATATGAATGTGAAAGTAGAGATACTGGGGTGCAAAGGTGCAAAAAAAATAACAATATGGGGATTAGGTAGTTTGGTGAGCTATTTACAGATGGGCTATGTACAGCTGCAATGATCTGAGCTGACAGCTGATGCTTGAAGTTAGTGAGGGAGTAATTTTTGCAATTCTTTCCAGTCATTGACAGCAGAGAACTGGAAGGAAAGGCGGCCAGAGGAGCAGTTGGCTTTGGGGGTGACCAGTGAAATATACCTTCTGGAACGCATGCTACGGGTGGGTGCTGCTATGATGACCAGTGAGCTGATATAAGGCTAGGCTTTACCCCGCAAAGACAAAGATAACCTGGAGCCAGTGGGTTTGGCGATGAATATGAAGCGAGGACCAGCCAACGAGAGCATGCAGGTCACAGTGGTGGGTAGTATATGGGGCTTTGGTGACAAAACGGATGTCACTGTGATAGACTGCATCCAATTTGCTGAGTAGAGTGTTGGAAGCTATTTTGTAAATGACATCGCCAAAGTCAAGGATCGGTAGGATAGTCATGTTTGGCAGCATGAGTGAAGGATGCTTTGTTGAGAAATAGGGAGCCAATTCCAGATTTCATTTTGGATTTGAGTCTGGAAGGTGGGTTTACACCTTTAATGTTAGTCCGGAAGGAGGGTTTACAGTCTAACCAGACACCTAGGTATTTGTAGTTGTCCACATATTCTAAGTCAGAACCGTCCAGAGTAGTGATGCTAGATGGTCAGGCAGGTGCTGGCAGCAATTGGTTAAAGAGCATGCGTTTAGTTTTACTTGCATTTAAGAGCAGTTGGAGCCCACGGAAGGAGAGTTTTATGTTAACACAGTGTCCAAAGAATGTCCAGAAGAACACAGAATGGTGTCTTCTGCGTAGAGGTGGATCATAGAATCACTAGCAGCAAGAGCGACATCCTTGATGTATACAGAGAAAAGAGTCGGCCCGAGAATTGAACACTGTGGCACCCCATAGAGACTGCCAGAGGTCCGGACAACAGGCCCTCCAATTTGACACACTGAAATCTGTCTGAGAAGTGGTTGGTGAACCAGACGAGGCAGTCATTTGAGAAACCAAGGCTGTTGAGTCTGCTGATAAGAATGCGGTGATTGACAGAGTCAAAAGTCTTGGCCAGGTCGATGAATACGGCTGCACAGTATTGTCGTTTATCAATGGCGGTTATGATACTCCCTAAGTTTGTTTTACTCACTGCTTTAGCACACTCTGCTAACCCTGATGTCCTTGCCGTGTCTGAATCCTGGCTCAGGAAGGCCACCAAAAATTCAGAGATTTCCATACCCAACTATAACATCTTCCGTCAAGATAGAACTGCCAAAGGGGGCGGAGTCGCAGTCTACTGCAGAGATAGCCTGCAAAGTAATGTCATACTTTCCAGGTCCATACCCAAACAGTTTGAACTACTAATTTTGAAAATTACTCTCTCCAGAAATAAGTCTCTCACTGTTGCCGCCTGCTACCGACCACCCTCAGCTCCCAGCTGTGCCCTGGACACCATTTGTGAATTGATCGCCCCCCCATCTAGCTTCAGAGTTTGTTCTGTTAGGTGACCTAAACTGGATATGCTTAACACCCCGGCAGTCCTACAATCTAAGCTAGATGCCCTCAATCTCACTCAAATCATCAAGGAACCCACCAGGTACAACCCTAACTCTGTAAACAAGGGCACCCTCATAGACGTCATCCTGACCAACTGGCCCTCCAAATACACCTCCGCTGTCTTCAACCAGGATCTCAGAGACCACTGCCTCATTGCCTGTATCCGCCACGGAGCCGCAGTCAAACGACCACCCCTCATCACTGTCAAACGCTCCCTAAAACACTTCTGTGAGCAGGCCTTTCTAATCGACCTGGCCCGGGTATCCTGGAAGGACATTGACCTCATCCCGTCAGTTGAGGATGCCTGGTCATTCTTTAAAAGTAACTTCCTCACCATTTTAGCTAAGCATGCTCCGTTCAAAAAATGCAGAACCAAGAACAGATACAGCCCTTGGTTCACTCCAGACCTGACTGCCCTCGACCAGCACAAAAACATCCTGTGGCGGACTGCAATAGCATCGAATAGCCCCCGTGATATGCAACTGTTCAGGGAAGTCAGGAACCAATACACGCAGTCAGTCAGGAAAGCTAAGGCCAGCTTCTTCAGGCAGAAGTTTGCATCCTGTAGCTCCAACTCCAAAAAGTTCTGGGACACTGTGAAGTCCATGGAGAACAAGAGCACCTCCTCCCAGCTGCCCACTGCACTGAGGCTAGGTAACACGGTCTCCACCGATAAATCCATGATTATCGAAAACTTCAATAAGCACTTCTCAACGGCTGGCCATGCCTTCCGCCTGGCTACTCCAACCTCGGCCAACAGATCTGCCCCCCCCCCCGCAGCTCCTCCCCCAAGCCTCTCCAGGTTCTCCTTTACCCAAATCCAGATAGCAGATGTTCTGAAAGAGCTGCAAAACCTGGATCCGTACAAATCAGCTGGGCTTGACAATCTGGACCCTCTATTTCTGAAACTATCTGCCGCCATTGTCGCAACCCCTATTACCAGCCTGTTCAACCTCTCTTTCATATCGTCTGAGATCCCCAAGGATTGGAAAGCTGCCGCAGTCATCCCCCCTCTTCAAAGGGGGAGACACCCTGGACCCAAACTGTTATAGACCTATATCCCATCCTGCCCTGTCTATCTAAGGTCTTCGAAAGCCAAGTCAAGAAACAGGTCACTGACCATCTCGAATCCCACCGTACCTTCTCCGCTGTGCAATCTGGTTTCCGAGCCGGTCACGGGTGCACCTCAGCTACACTCAAGGTACTAAACGATATCATAACCGCCATCGATAAAAGACAGTACTGTGCAGCCGTCTTCATCGACCTCGCCAATGCTTTCGACTCTGTCAATCACCATATTCTTATTGGCAGACTCAATAGCCTCGGTTTTTCGGATGACTGCCTTGCCTGGTTCACCAATTACTTTGCAGACAGAGTTCAGTTTGTCAAATCGGAGGGCATGCTGTCCGGTCCTCTGGCAGTCTCTGTGGGGGTGCCACAGGGTTCAATTCTCGGGCCGACTCTTTTCTCTGTATATATCAATGATGTTGCTCTTGCTGCGGGCGATTCCCTGATCCACCTCTACGTAGACGACACCATTCTATATACTTTTGGCCCGTCATTGGACACTGTGCTATCTAACCTCCAAACGAGCTTCAATGCCATACAGCACTCCTTCCGTGGCCTCCAACTGTTCTTAAACATGAGTAAAACCAAATGCATGCTTTTCAACCGATCGCTGCCTGCACCCGCATGCCCGACTAGCATCACCACCCTGGATGGTTCCGACCTTGAATATGTGGACACCTATAAGTACCTAGGTGTCTGGCTAGACTGCAAACTCTCCTTCCAGACTCACATCAAACATCTCCAATCGAAAATCAAATCAAGAGTCAGCTTTCTATTCCGCAACAAAGCCTCCTTCACTCATGCCGCCAAGCTTACCCTAGTAAAACTGACTATCCTACCGATCCTCGACTTCGGCGATGTCATCTACAAAATGGCTTCCAACACTCTACTCAGCAAACTGGATGCAGTCTATCACAGTGCCATCCGTTTTGTCACTAAAGCATCTTATACCACCCACCACTGCGACTTGTATGCTCTAGTCGACTGGCCCTCACTACATATTCGTCGCCAGACCCACTGGCTCCAGGTCATCTACAAGTCCATGCTAAGGAAAGCTCCGCCGTATCTCAGTTCACTGGTCACGATGGCAACACCCATCCGTAGCACGCGCTCCAGCAGGTGTATCTCACTGATCATCCCTAAAGCCAACACCTCATTTGGCCGCCTTTTGTTCCAGTACTCTGCTGCCTTTGACTGGAACGAACTGCAAAAATCGCACAAGTTGGAGACTTTTATCTCCCTCACCAACTTCAAACATCAGCTATCCGAGCAGCTAACCGTTCACTGCAGCTGTACATAGTCTATTGGTAAATAGCCCACCCATTTTCACCTACCTCATCCCCATAATGTTTTTATACTGTTTTTTATTTATTTACTTTTCTGCTCTTTTGCACACCAATATCTCTACCTGTACATGACCATCTGATCATTTATCACTCCAGTGTTAATCTGCAAAATTGTATTATTCGCCTACCTCCTCATGCCTTTTGCACACATTGTATATAGACTGCCCATTTTTTTTCCTACTGTGTTATTGACTTGTTAATTGTTTACTCCATGTGTAACTCTGTGTTGTCTGTTCACACTGCTATGCTTTATTTTGGCCAGGTCGCAGTTGCAAATGAGAACTTGTTCTCAACTAGCCTACCTGGTTAAATAAAGGTGAAAAAAATAAAAATAAATACTGTTTAGGACCTTGAGCTAAGCTGAGGTGCACCCATAACCAGCTCGGAAACCAAGTTGCATAGCGGAGAAGGTACGGTGGGATTCGAAATTGTCGGTAATCTGTTTGACTCTAGAAAGGCAGGGTAGGATAGATATAGGTATGTAACAGTTTGGGTCTAGGGTGTCTCCACCTTTGAAGAGCGGGGTGACCGTGGCACCGTTCCAATCTTTAGGGATCTCAGACAATACAAACGAGAGGTTGAACAGGCTAGTAATAGGGGTCGCGACAGATAAATGTGATGGATAACTGCGCCGGATAATTTTAGAAAGAGTGGGTCCAGATTGTCGAGCCCAGCTGATTTGTAGGAGTCCATATTTTGCAGCTCTTTCAGAACATCATTTATCTGGATTTGGATGAAGGAGAAATGGGGAGGCTTGGGCAAGTTGCTATGGAGGGTGCAGAGCTGTTGACCGGGGTAGACAGGTGGAAAGCATGGCCAGCCGTGGAAAAATGCTTATTGAAATTCTCGATTATCATAGATTTATCAGTGGTGACAGTGTTTCCTAGCCTTAGTGCAGTGAGCAGCTGGGAGGAGGTGCTCTTATTCTCCATGGACTTTAGTGTCCCAGAACTTTTTGGGTTATACACAGGGTACCAGTACCAAGTCTATATGCAGCCTTTATATGCCTGTAGCTTAGCAACCACTTAGTCAATGTTTATTGTAAAACCACCTTAAAACCATTACTGAAAGCTGCAATTTCCAAAAAACATTTGCGAAAACGTTTAAAGGGAACATAGGTCTATAGCTTTGGAGACTGGGCTGATAACACTATGTTTTAATTAGCTGAAAAGTGACATTAAAATATTTGTAAATTGTGATTTCACATAGTGTACAATTAGCACAGTGTTTAACATCAAAACATCACATAGTCTTCATACCAAACATTTATATCACTTACAAGTCCCATGTGGTAACAAACTCTAAAGTATTTCCACACTAATTCCACACTTTTGATTATAATACATTCTTCCAAATGTCTTATTGTTATTTTTTTTTTTTGTAAATGTATAACAATTTCCTTAATAAATCTATGACTTTATCTGAGTATTTTGAATATATAGTTGGTGCTTTAATTTTCCACAAGAAACCATTAGCAAATTAACAAAACTCCATCAGCAAACCAGCGTTAGCGGAACCTCCCTTCTCATCTCTGAAAAGTAGAGAGAGACTCACAATGTAGTGAAGACAACTGCCCGTTATCCACACCCTACCATACCAATGACACTACGGTGCCTCAAAGTGCTGAAATCTAACTCTGTGAAACCTTCTGTAGCTCAGTTGGTAGAGCATGGCGCTACCAACGCCAGGGTAGTGGGTTCGATCCCCGGGACCACCCATACGTAGAATGTATGCACACATGACTGTAAGTGACTTTGGATAAAAGCATCTGCTAAATGGCATATATTATTATTATCTCACTGACTGGTCGCACGAGGCCTAACCCTCCCAGGCCTTTTGTGATTTTGTGTTTAAATGTTCATCTTTGAACTTGCCCTCGACAGTGACGGAAAAATGCACTACCTGAGGGATGAAAGTCTCTTCAAAAATGTACGTCTCTGATTTGACATTTTAATAAAGCACAGTGGCGCTAGTTCTCGATGATAACTTCTCGCTGAAGTCCATGAAAAATAACTTAGTTGGTCTGAATTTATATCTACCGGTATGTCCAGTTGTCAGCTCATATCAACTGAAATAAGGAAAGAAGAATAATTTGAACCAATGTAGAGATACGTACACAATACCATTATGAAAGGCTATAAATGCACATTATAGAGAGCTGCACAATGGATAATGAGTTTAAAGTATAAAGTACCCTGAAGGTTATTCAGTATGTGGTCAATTTGTTTTACATTGCTTCATTGCTTTACCTCAGATATGAGTGTGACCATAGTGAACACTTTGCATTTTCAGATAACTATTTATTTATCAAGTTCAAGTTATGTTAATACCCAGTCATAGATGAAATTGGTAAAGGCTAATAAAGAAAAAACACATATTTAAATTGGAAACCACAAGTAGGAATGACAAGGAGTCATATAGTACATGGTGTGAGGGAGGGGGATCCACAAAGAGTCTTGTGAATTCGGTGGCAGAAGTAGGGTGTTGTTATGTATCTCTCAGTCCTGGCCTGTAGGATAGGGATGTGGTGGATGCCTGTCACTTGTTCTCCACAGGCAGTTAGCCAGTCTTGGGCCGGGCTAGTGCACATTACCTGATGCACTTCTTAGGCCATAACCATGTAAGCCTTCATCAAAGAACCACCATGACGAGCATATTTCTGAAAGCGATGTTTGAATTTGAGTCAAAGTCATTGTGTCACGACTTCCACCGAAGTTGTTCCCTCTCCTTGTTCGGGTGGCGTTCGGCGGTCGACATCACCGGCTTTCTAGCGGCCACCGATCCATGTTTCATTTTTCCTTTTGTTTTGTCTGTTTACACACCTGGTTCCCAACTCATAATTATGTTCCTTATTTAACCCTCTGGTTTCCCTTTCTGTTTGTGCGTGATTGTCTTTCATGTGTTGGAGTTCTATCCTGTTTTGTCCTTGTTTGATAACGGGATTTTTGTTCCGTTCTTGGATTGAGGAAATACAGTGTTTAAAAAAAAAACTTTTACCTGTGTCCTGCACCTGACTCCTTCGCTATCTTCTAGATAGACTCTGACACATTGTTACCTAGCCTACAACCCTGTTCCTAACAGATGGTCCACTTATTTTTCTAATAAAGTGCACCTAAAGTATACAAACCTAGCATCACACTCTCCACTGGCATCACACACTCCACTGATGAACTGACACAGAAAAAAGTGATTGGCTCCTGCTGTATTCTACAAACGTGTAGATTTTTTGATCTAAAAAATTGAGAACTTTTGGTTATTCCATTCGCCCTGATTCAAGCTCTTCGGCACCTTCAAAGTCAACACACATTGGCCACATCTGAGGCATTTAGTTATTTGGCAATTTTCAGATGCGTTTTTATTTTAGCTGGGGTTATCTAGGCCACCCGATACATCCACTGACAAAAAACCTACCCAGATATGTGTTTGTTTTTCCACACAGTTTATTTAGACTCTTCTCCAGTTTTCTTGTTTGTTTGTATTTCTTTGAAATTAGGTAGAAGCCCACTGGAAAAGTCAAGTTGGAAGACACTGAGTACACAGTTGGTATTCAGAACATATCATTTGAGTCATTTACTTCCCAACTAGTTGTAGGTTTACTGAAGTTATGAGGTTGTTAATTCATCAAGTAAGTCTGGTCTTTTTGACAGTCCATTAGCAAATGACTGCTTGGAATCAGAGTCAGAGTTTCCTGTCAGAACGTTATACAGGTTAAGTCTACTGTCTCGCGATCTCATCTGTCGTCTGCGTGTTACTTTAATTGAAGGATCCGTGGATCCAAAAGAATCTCCCCAGTGTTTTTGATCTGATTCAAAGGCCACATGCTAACAACATGTACAGACCCCAGAGTTCTCCTTTGCGGGAGAATGAAGGGATATCAGAAGAGATGAGCCATTGCCGGAGAAGTGAGGGATACATGCTGGGCTGGCCCGCTGGCATTAGCTTTGTCCGTAGAACGGAATTAAGGGGAAGGCAGAGGGGGATTCTTAATGGAACCTGGCTGAACTTTGGAGCTGGTTTCTAGTAGGGGAAAGAGGGATAAAAGCACATTCATTTCTGACATGTTAGTTTTGTGTTAACTTCTCCTGGATTTGTCTAGTATGTTAGTTCTGAAGGCCTCTCAATTGGAAATGTGTTTCATTGTCCTCTGAGGCTGTTTTACAAAAGGATAGATTTGGAGTTAGATAAACTTGAATTTTTCAGCAGGTACATAGGCAGGTTTCTACCCTCCACAGCATGGCCTTCACTCCAGATCAAAACTCCAAACCTACAACCTAATTTTGACCAAAATGAACCGGAGAGATTACTGCTTCCAGTTTTATTTTTCCAAGCTATGCGAAGGGTGCTCTAGCAAACAAACAGCAGAGACCTGAGAACACCATCCAACCTGGAAATGAGTGATCAGTGTTTGGTCAGATGCTATTTTGAAAGCCAAGAAGAAAACGAAACAATGAAAAATGTACAAATAAATGTACAATGAAATATTGAATGCTCCCAGGCTTGCAAGGACAGACCAGATACAAATTCAATTAGGACTAAGGTGTGAAGTAAAAGGTGTCGAGGCCTTTGAGCCCAACAAGTTGCAGGAGTATCCAGTGAAGCCCCCTCCCGCTGTTCAAATACTATTCACTGGCATTTTTTAACAATCAATCTGCATCCAGAAATAAAAGCTTCTCCCAACTGGGTGTGGCACATATTCCCATTGCCTGCTGGACTGCTGCTTAGATTCCACCTGGCAATCTGTTCACCGTCTGTCCTGGCATGTCTTATCCTGTCTGGTACAGGTACCCCCACCACACTCACCCCTCTCTGTTCACCGTCTGCCCTGGCCTGTCTTATCCTGTCTGGTACAGGTACCCCCACCACACTCACCCCTCTCTGTTCACTGTCTGCCCTGGCCTGTCTTATCCTGTCTGGTACAGGTACCCCCACCACACTCACCCCTCTCTGTTCACCGTCTGCCCTGGCCTGTCTCCCCCGGTCTGGTACAGGTACCCCCACCACACTCACCCCTCTCTGTTCACCGTCTGCCCTGGCCTGTCTAATCCTGTCTGGTACTTGTACCCCCACCACACTCACCCCTCTCTCCCAAGCTTTCGCTTGCCTCCAGCACTCATGCACTGTTGGGGCGGGTGACTCTGAACTTACAATGGCTAACCCCAAGTCAGTATACTGTATATATATATATATATATTTGGTTGTTGTTGTGAATTTTGATATGTTTCTATTTGCCTAATGATTCCTGCATACTTTATTGGCTACAAACTTTCTTTACCCAACCGTGGGACAGCCGTTGTATGTTCACACACTCAGGACTCTGACTCTCTATTGGTTACACAGACTTTTGGCCTCCCATCCTGTCTTAACCACCACTCGCCGGCTTTGTATTCATGTTACCTGATGAATTTGCTGTACAATATGAGCTTGTTGCCATCTGATGCACATTCAGATGTCATAAATCAGCACTACAGAGCTCGTCCTGTCCTATGCCGTGCCTTGATTGTATAACTGTTGATGATATCTGGAAATGTGCATGTACACCCTGGCCCATCTACTGTCGGTAGCCACAATTCTGACTTGTGCTCTGATATCTGCTTCACTGATTTCTGCTCTTGTAAAAGCCTGGGTTTTCTGCACGTTAACACTAAAAGCGTATTACATAAAATGGATCAATTGAAAGTGTGGGTTCACAGCTCCAATCCAGATGTGTTGGTCATTACTGAAACATGGTTAAGGAAGAGTGTTTTGAATACTGATGTTATCCTTTCTGATTATAACCTTTTTCGGAAAGACAGATCTTCCAAAGGTGTAGGACTGGCAATCTTTACCAAGGATCACCTTCAGTGATCAGTTGTCTCCACCAAATCTGTCCCCAAACAATTTGATTTGCTGGTTTTAAGCATTAAACTTTCAAATAGCTCTTTGTTGACTGTTGCTGGGTGCTATCGTCCTCCATCAGCACTGGCCTGTACCCTACCTGCCCTAAGCTCTCTCCTGGCCCGTTACACTAAATCTGTTCTGCCTGGTGATCTAAACTGGGACATGCTTAAACCACCTGACCAAGTCCTAAAGCAATGGGACTCCCAAAATCTTTCTCAGATTATTACCAATCCCACAAGGTATGACTCCAAACACCCAGAAAAGGCTACTCTCCACAATGTTATCCTCACAAATTATCCCGATAGGTATCAGTCTGGTGTTTTCTGTAATGACTTTAGGAATCACTGTTTCACAGCCTGTGTTTGTAATGGCTGCTCAGTGAAATTAACCGTCCTGATTTGTCATAGACTCTTGCTAAAATACTTTAATGAGCAAGCGTTCCTTCATGAACTGGCCTCTGTAAAATGGTATGGAATCAGCTGATCCCCTCTGTCGAAGACACTTTCACCCTCCTTTTTTATATTTTCTGAGGTATTTTTACCTTCCTCATAAAGAAAATTAGAATTAAAAACAGGTTAAACCTGGTTTAACCGTGATCTTGCAGAGATACTCCACCTCAAGAATTGCATTTGACGAAAGGCTCGGCACACACATACTCAGGCTGACTGGCTATCTTTCAGGCAAATGACAAATAAGTGCACTCAGGCTTCCCGGAAGCCAAAAGTTAGGTACTTTAAGGAGCAGTTCTCTCTCTGTGGGTCTTACCTCAAAAAGTTCTGGAAAACAGTTAACGATCTGGAGCATAAACCGTCCTCCTCACAGCTGCCCATGTCCCTTAATGTTGATGATGTGGTTGTTACCGACAAGAGGCACATGGTACATGGCTGAGCTCTTTAATCACCACTTCATTAAGTCAGGATTCCTATTTGACTCAGCCATGCCTCCTTGCCCATCCAACATTTCCTCATCGCCCACCCCTTCTAATGCAACTATCCCCAATGCTTCTCCCACTTTTTCCCCTGTCCTGCTACAAAACGTTTCTCCCTGCAGGCAGTCACATCTCCAATACAGAAGTCACGTTCACTGTCTTCAAAATCCCTGTCATAGATGAGCCAAGGCGCAGTGTGCATGTAATTACACATCTTTAATAAAGTGAAACCATCACAAAAAGACAGGTAAACAGAAACCGAACGTGACACAACCGTGGCGCACACAAACACACACAGAAAATAAATAGAATTACCCACCACAAAAAGTCCAAGCAGCGTGCACCAACTTGGAGGACGAGACGAGCTGGACCGATTATGAAGATTATGGCAGGGGACAAGACCCAATGCTTCTCCCTCTTCTTCTCCCTCGTCTCAGAAGGCCGAGAGGCAGATCAAAAAAAAATGGGGGCGCACACGGGGAGATTGGCGGAGTCAGTGTTTAGACCTGAGCCAACTCCCCGTGCTTACTGTGGGGAGCATGTGACCGGTCAGGCACCGTGTCAGGTGGTGATGCGTACTGTGTCTCCAGTGAGCATTCACAGGCCGGTGCGCTCTGTGCCAGCGCCCCGCATTAGCCGGGCGGAAGTGGGCATCCAGCCATGATGGGTTGTGCCAGCTCTATGCTCGAGACCTCCAGTGCGCCTCCACCATCCAGTGTATCCAGTGCCTTCTCTATGCACCAGGCTTCAAGTGCATCTCCCCAGTCCGGTGAGACCTGTTCCGGTTCCACGTACCAGGCCTCCAGTATGTCTCCCCAGCCTGGTAAGCCCTGTGGCAGCTCCACGCACCAAGCTTCCATTTAAGTCATTTAGCATTTAGCTTCCAGTACGTCTCCTCAGTCCGGTGAGACCTGTTCCGGCTCCACGTACGAAGACTCTAGTGATGATCCATGGCATGGAGCCTGTAGTGATGATCCATGGCCTGGAGCTTGTAGTGATGATCCATGGCATGAAGCCTCCAGTGAAGATCCATGGCCCGGAGCCTCCAGTGATGATCCATGACCCGTAGCCTCCAGTGACGATCCATGACACGAAGCCTCCAGTGATGATCCATGGCCCGTAGCCTCCAGTGACGATCCATGACACGAAGCCTCCAGTGATGATCCATGGCCCGTAGCCTGTAGTGATGATCCATGACAAAAAGCCTCCAGTGATGATCCATGGCCCGAAGCCTGTAGTGATGATTCATGACACAAAGCCTCCAGTGATAATCCATGGCCCCGAGCCTCCAGTGAAAATCGAGGGCACGGAGCCTCCAGCGACGGTCCCCAGTCCGGAGCCTCCAACGACGATCCCTAGTCCGGAGCCTCCAGGGACAGTCCCTATACCAGAGCCTCCAGCAACGGTCCCCAGTCCGGAGCCTCCAACGACGGTCCCCAGTCCGGAGCATCCAGCGAAGGTCCCCAGTCCGGAGCCTCCAGCGACAGTCCCCAGTCCAGAGCCTCCAGCGACGGTCCCTAGTCCGGAGCCTCCAGCGACGGTCCCTAGTCCGGAGCCTCCAGGGACGGTCCCTAGTCCGGAGCCTCCAGCGACGGTCCCTAGTCCGGAGCCTCCAGCGACGGTCCCCAGTCCGGAGCCTCCAGCGACGGTCCCCAGTCCGGAGCCTCCAGCGACGGTCCCCAGTCCGGAGCCTCCAGCGACGGTCCCCAGTCCGGAGCCTCCAGCGACGGTCCCCAGTCCGGAGCCTCCAGCGACGGTTCCCAGTCCGGAGCCTCCAGCGACGGTCCCCAGTCCGGAGCCTCCAGCGACGGTCCCCAGTCCGGAACCTCCAGCGACGGTCCCCCCCACATTTTGTTACTTAACAGCCTTATTCTAAAATAGATGCAGAATTTTTTTATATATATTTTTTTTATCCATCTGCACACAATACTCCACGTCGAAGCAAAAACAGTGTTTTAGACATTTTAGCACGTTATTAAAAATAGAATGCTGAAATATCACATTTAGCAGTCCGGTGCCTGCTGCGACGGTCCGCAGTCCGGAGCCTGCTGCGACGGTCAGCAGTCCGGAGCCTCCAGCGGGGGTTCCCAATCTAGAGGCTCCGGCGATGATCCACTGTCCGGTTCCTCTGGCAACGATCCACTGTCCGGAGTCTCCGGCAACGATCCACTGTCCGGAGCATCTGGCAACGATCCACGGTCTGGAGTCTCCGGCGACGATCCACGGTCCGGTTCCATGGAAGCGGAGGGATCAGCGTGCGGAGCGGGGGCTAGGTCCCGAACCGGAGCCGCCACCGAGGATAGATGCCCCCCGGACCCTCCCCCATAGAGTTAGGTTTTGTGGCCGGAATCAGGGTGTGATTTGGGTGGGCATTCTATGTTTTCTATTTCTTTGTTTTTGGCCGAGTGTGGTTCCCAATCAGAGGCAGCTGTCTATCGTTGTCTCTGATTGGGAATCATACTTAGCAGCCTTTTTTCCCACCTAATGTTGTGGGTAATTATTTATTTTCTGTGTGTGTTTGTGTGCGCCACAGTTGCGTCACGTTCAGTTTCTGTTTACCTGTTCTTTTGTGAAGGTTTAAGTGTATAATTAAAGATGTGGAATTACATGCACATGGCTCATTTATGACAGGGAGTTTGAAGACAGTGAACGTGACAATGTGGTTTGGTAAGAAGAATGCCCCTCCTCCCACAGGTGTTATTAATACCTCTGAGGGTTTAGAGCTTGAGCCAATCACCTCATACAAGTACTTGGGAGTATGTCTAGATGGTGCACTGTCCTTCTCTCAGCACATATCAAAGCTGCAGGCTAATGTTAAATTTAGACATGGTTTCCTCTATCGCAATCGCTCTTCTTTCACCCCAGCTGCCAATCTAACCCTGATTCAGATGAACATCCTACCCTTGCTAGATTACAGAGACATAATTTGTAGATCGGCAAGTAAGGGTGCTCTTGAGCGGCTAGATGTTCTTTACCATTCGGCCATCAGATTTTCTTTCCACCAATGCTCCTTAAAGGACACATCACTGCACTCTATACTCCTCTGTAAACCAGTCATCTCTGTATAGCCACCGCAAAACCCACTGGTTGATGCATATTTATAAAAACCATCTTATGCCTCTCTCCCCCATATCTGAGATATCTACTGCAGCCCTCATCCTCCACATACACCACCCATTCTGCCAGACACATTCTGTTAAAGGTCCCCAAAGCACACACATCCCTGGGTCGCTCCTCTTTTCAGTTCACCACAGCTAGCGACTGGAACGAGCTGCAACAAACACTCAAACTGGACAGTTTTATCTCAATCGCAATCTCAATCAAAGTTGTATCTCAATCTTCATTCGAAGACTCTATCATGGACACTCTTACTGACAGTTGTGGCTGCTTTGTGTGATGTATTGTTGTTTCTTCTTTCTTGCCCTTTGTGCTAATTTTCTGCTCCCCAAAAAATGTTGTACCATGTTTTGTGCTGCTACCATGTTGTGTTGCTACCATGTTGTTATTATGTTGTGTTGCTACCATGCTGTGTTGTCATGTGTTGCTGTCTTGCTATGTTGTTGTCTTAAGTCTCTCTTTATGTAGTGTTGTCTCCCTTGTTGTGATGTGTATTTTGTCCTATATTTATATTGTATATATTCTTTATTTTTAATCCCAGGCCCCCGTCCCCGCAGGAGGACTTTTTCCTTTTGGTAGGCCGTCATTGTAAATAAGAATTTGTTCTTAACTGACTTGCCTAGGTAAATTAAGGTTAAATGAACTAAAAATAAATGTTTAGGTTTCAAAGATTTCCGACAGCTTTCCTGCGGCTCTACATGTTTAATATCAGTACAATAAATTTATACTGAACAAGAACATAAACGCAAAAGTGTTGGGCCCATGTTTCATAAGCTGAAATTAAAGATCCCACAAATCATTCATACACACAAAAAAACAAGTGTTTAATCTTATCCACCTGACAGGTGTGGCATATGAAGAAGATCAATAAACAGCATGATCCTTACACAGGTGCATCTTGTACTGGGGACAATAAAAGGACACTCTAAAATGTCCAGTTTTGTCACACAACTCAATGCCACACATCTCTCAAGTTTTGAGAGAATGTCCACCAGAGCTGTTGCCAGATAATTGCATTTCAATTTCTCTACCAATATCGTTTTAGAGAATATGACAGTATGTTCAACCATCCTCACATCCGCCTACCCTGTGTATGGCATCATGTGGATGAGCGGATTGCTAATGTCAACGTTGTGAATAGTATGCCCCATAGTGGTGTTGGGGTTATGGTACGGGCAGGCATAAGTTACGGACAATGAACACAATTGCATTTTATTGATGTCAATTTGAATGCATAGAGATACTATGAGGAGATCACCAGGCCCATTGTTGTGCCATTTATCTGCCGCAATCACCTCATGTTTCAGTATGATAATGCACGGCCCCATGTCACGAGGATCTGTACACAGTTCCTGGAAACTGAATATGTCCTAGTTCATATCACAATGCAATCATTCATTTTGGACATAATTTAAATCTCCCCCCAATATCTTTGGACACATTAGCTAGTTTAGTAATAGTGTGGATCATAAAGTAGCCCCATCTATGGCTTTACCCTTTCTTGATAATTTGCCTGTCAGCATTATAAAGCCTATTGAGTCTGACCCCTAGCAGAATAAACTGCCCAGGCGTCAATGGAACTGGGTAAACATGTGGGCAATAAAAAAATACTGGTTATTTCATAAATTAGGTAATCAATTAAGAAGCATTTGGTATTCATGCACTGCTTACTTAACTGTAATTTGAGTTATAGCCTCTAACAGTGTGTCTGTATTTCAGTGAGATTGTGTCAGTGTGCTTTTCTTACTGTGAGTCTGGGTAAATGAGCTTTTATGTGTATGTGTTGTGTACATTAATGTGTGTGTGTGTGTGCGTGTGTGCGTGCGTGTGTGCGTGCGTGTGTGTACGTGCGTGTGTGCGTGCGAGTGTTTTTTTATGTGAGAGATGGAGGAGCGAGGGAGATGTGTGTGTGTGTGTGTGTATCTGCCTGTATGTGATAAAGAGCTGTAAAGTCACTAATAGCCCATTTTACCTCTGCACATCAGAGCCCTCTCATATATAGGTGTCCATTAGCGCACCTATGTCATTGTTAAGAGCAGGAAGTGGGAGTACACATTAGCTGAAAGCTAACTCATATGACATTAGTGCAGAGAATTTACTTCAGTGAGGTCTCCAATCCTAGCTGCCAGTATATACAGTGCATTCGGAAAGTATTCAGTATCCCTTGACTTTTTTCACATTTTGTTACATTACAGCCTTATTCTTAAATGGATGGATTTTTCCCCCTTATCAATCTATGCATAATACCCCATAATGACAAAGCAAAAATTGTTTTTTAGAAATTTTTGCAAATTATACAAACTGAAAACTGAAATATAACATTTACATAAGTATTCAGACGCTTTACTCAGTACTCTGTTGAAGCACCTTTGGCAGCGATTACAGCCTCGAGTCTTCTTGGATGTCAATACAAGCTTGGCACACCTGTATTTGGGGAGTTTCTCCCATTCTTCTCTGCAGATCCTCTCATGATTTGTCATGTTGGATGGGGAGCGTCGCTGCACAGCTATTTTCTGGTCTCTCCAGAGATGTTCGATTGGGTTTAAGTGTGGGCTCAAGGCCATTCAGAGACGTGTCCCGAAGCAACTCCTCTCTTGGCTGAGTGTTTAGGTTTGTTGTCCTGTTGGAAGGTGAACCTTCACCCCCAGTCTCTGGAGCAGGATCTCTATGTACTTTGCTCTGTTCATCTTTGGCCCGATCCTGACTAGTCTCCCAGTCCCTGCCGCTGAAAAACATCCCCACAGCATGATGCTGCCACCCCCATTTCTCACCGTAGGAATGGTGCCAGGTTTCCTCCAAACGTGATGCTTGTCATTCATGCCAAAGAGTTTCATCTTGGTTTCATCAGACAGGAGAATCTTATTTCTCATGATCTGAGAGTCCTTTAGGTGCCTTTTGGCAAACTCCAAGTGGGCTGACATGTGCCTTTTACTGAGGAGGGTCTTCCGTCTGGCCAAGCTACCATAAAGGCCTGATTGGTGGAGTGCTGCAGAAATGGTTACCCTTCTGGAAGGTTCTCCCATCTCCACAGAGGAACTCTGTCATAGTGACCATCGGGTACTTGGTCACCTCCCTGACCAGTACAATTCTCCCCCTATTGCTCAGTTTGGCCGGGCGGCCATTTCTAGGAAGAGTCTTGGGGGTTCCAAACTTCTTCCATTTAAGAATGATGAAGGCCACTGTGTACTTGGAGACCTTCAAAGCTGCAGGCGTTTTTTGGTACATTTCTGCAGATCTGTGCCTCGACACAATCTTGTCTTGGATCTCTACAGACAACTCCTTCGACCTCATGGCTTGCTTTTTTCTCTGATATGCACTGTCAACGGTGGAACTTTAAATAGACAAGTGTGTGCCTTTCCAAATCATGTCCAATAGATTACATTTACCACAGGTGGACTCATTTACCACAGGTGGACTCATCTTAAATGTACTACAAGTTGTGGAAACATCTCAAGGATTATCAATGGAAACAAGATGCACCTGAGCTCAATTTCGAGTCTCTTAGCAAAGGGTCTGAATACTTATGTAAATAAGATATTTCTGTTTTTATTTCATCCATTTTAGAATAAGGCTGTAATGTAACAAAATATGGAAAAAGTTAATCGGTCTGAATATTTTCAAAATGCACTGTACCTCACCAAGAAGATGAGGACGAGACAAATAACATGGATTAAACCAAACAAATGACTCAGTGAACACTGTGTAAACCAGCTCCGTGAGCAAATTTCATATCAGTAATGATATTATCATAACCTGATAGGCATGTTTATCAAGGGTAAACTTTTGGGGTCAAGGCAAGTGCAGAATAGACAAAAGCAGCGGTACCAGAGATGTATCAGTCTTCCGAGGATGGAAAAGAATGCTGCTGCCATTCTTAATGTTTTCTGGGAGAATTGGGTGTCAGTGCTGCAGTCTGTTAGCCTAGCGTACACTCTCACGTTGACACTCACACTTTGACTTTGTTTAATATAATCCAATTTCTCAGACGTTCCAATTAAAGGATGGAATGCGAGGGAACTGAGTGAAGCCATTGCCTAAAAAAAAACAGTTTTATTTTTTTGTTATTTTCCCTAGGTAGTTAATTGCACGTAAATCCACAATACCTTCTCTACAGACCCATATTGCAGAACCGCCCCGCTTGTACTCTAAATATTATATAAGGAACCTAAGTAACAATTGTTGTTCTTTTGCACATCAACTATTAATGTTCGCTAAGTGAGGTGCACCTTGGGAGAGAAACTAAAAAAGAACCCCACCGGAAGTCTTTACCCAATTTTAGTGTATTGAAGGCAACGTGCAGTCTCAGCTTATACTTTAACAACCTTTACAGAGCAATACAAGGGGTCTAACTTAGAAGTCCTTATTACCTTTTTGCTGTGTTATACACAGTTGACCAAAGGCTGATGAGAGGGGTTTTCATGCTATTCACCCAGCTTCATTATTAAGTAACTGGTTTCCTCCCCTCGGGCCACAATGAGACCTTATGAGAAACACATCTACAGTAGCGCATGACAGCAGCTTTCAGACGAATCAAAACTCAAGCACGATTTTGAACAGTAAACCCTGAAAATGGCTCCAGACCAGACACACAAAAGACAGCGGACATCATTGATGTTCCGCTTCCCCCTGCTTTAGAACTAAATCCATCATACATTGTGTTTTTTTTCTTCTCCCACCCACCAACAAATCGACCGCGTCTGAGTCGGGTAACCTGTGCATACAGGAGCTGACCTTGCTTAGCTGTGAGGGAATTACCATGTTTAAGGCCTTCTGATACAGCCGTCTTCAAACAAGAAAAATATGACATGAACTATTGATACATTTCTCACTCAGTGTGTACATTTTCACCATATCTCACTTCTTTGTTTACTTGTTGTTGTTATTGTTGTGGTTGTTTTCCAAGGCCATCCTTAGAACAGCTAAGCGCCCCAGTGTATAAACTGAGTGCACAAAACATTAAGAATACCTTCCTAATAATGAGTTGCACCCCCCTTTTGCCTTCAGAACAGCCTCAATTCATTGGGACATGGACTCTACAATGCATCAAAAGCGTTCCACAGGGATGCTGGCCCATGTTGACTCCAAAGCTTCCCACAGTTGTGTCAAGTTGGCTAGATGTCCTTTGGGTGGTGGACCGTTCTTGATACACACGTGAAACTGTTGAGTGTGAAAACCCCAGCAACGTTGCAGTTCTTGACACAAACTGGTGCACCTGGCACCTACTACCATACTCCGTTCAAAGCAACTTAAATATTTTGTCTTGCCTATTCACCCTCTGAATGTCATATGCATAGAATCCATGTCTCAATTGACTCAGAACTTTAAAATCCTTCTTTAATCAATAAGGGATCATAGCTTTCACCTGGATTCACCTGGTCAGTCTATATCATGTGAAGAGCATGAGAAAATTGGTATTAGGGGCTCGTATACCATATGCACAACATGTAAATAAATGTGATATAATGAGTAAGTTTACTATACACCAGTGGCGGTCAGTGCCGTTGAAGATGAGGGAGGATGATTTTTTTTCATGAGCATGGCCTTATTTCTATTACAGCATATTGGATGACTCTCATTCATATTCTATTCACCCAGTTCAATGAAACAGCGATAGGTTTAGGCTACTACATGAAACTCAATTTTTCCCTATACCCATCATGAGGTTGCTACAACCTAGCCTATGAATGAAGTTTACAACGTAGGTGCACACAGGTCGAGAGACAAATTTCAGGTGACAGACAGTGACATAATCTTGTCTGATATAGGGTGTAATCATTAGTCCAACAGTTGCAAACAAGAGTTTCTATTGGACAAATACAGGTATGTCTATCCCTGTTTTGTTCCGTTTGCATCTGTTTAATAAATGTTTTTTCGAAATGAATACACCCCTGATCCCACGTAAACACAGTTCACTCTCATAACAGTCACGTTGTATTCCTGCTCTTCGATTGTGCACCTCAATGCACACCACATAAGCAGTATGTGACCAGACAAAAATACCTTTCCAAGCCAAACCGCTACACAGAGCCTACATCATTGTCACCCAAAACTGTTCAACTATTGTCTTTCTCTCTGTGAGTCAACTACTCACAACATTTTGTACACTGCAGTGCTAACTATCTGTAGCTAAAGCTATCAGTACTAGATTCATTCTGTGATCCTTTGATTGGGTGGACAACATGCCAGTTCATGCTGCAAGCGCTCCAGAAGGTCGGAGCAGGTTCTAAAACACGTCTTGACAAGTAAGAGCTGTGAGAGGGGCAGCAACTTGACCGTGATAGGCTGGAGGACGTCCTCTGGAAGTTGTCATAATTACTGTGTAAGTCTATGGAAGGGGGTGAAAACCATGAACCTCTTAGGTTTTGCATTGAAGTCCATGTACTCAGAGGAGGACAGAAGCTAGCTGTGGTGCTACCCACCATGGTGCTACCCTACAGAGTGCTGTTGAGGCTACTGTAGACCTTTGCAAAACAGTGTGTTTTAAACAGTTATTTTGGTTGACATGGGATTATATTTAGTATAGTTTTATCTAAAAAGGATACGTGTTTTTATGTTTTACAATTTACATTTTCAGGAAATTCCCTGAGGAGGATGGTCCTCCTCTTCCTCCTCTGAGGAGCCTCCACTGCTATGCACACATGCACAAATAGAGGCCAAACACGCATACATGCTTTCTCTCTCTCTCTCTCTCTCTCTCTCTCTCTCTCTCTCTCTCTCTCTCTCTCTCTCTCTCTCTCTCTCTCTCTCTCTCTCTCTCTCTCTCTCTCTCTCTCTCTTCATGTGCCCCATTCTCCGGCCCAGCCAGTATGTGTGGGGTTCCTCCTGAGGATGAAGAAATGGGGTTGGAGAGAAAACAATCTCTCTCATCTCTCATCTCTCACATCTCACACACACACACACACACACACACACACACACACACACACACACACACACACACACACACACACACACACACACACACACACACACACACACACACACACACACACACACACACACGAAAAGTAATGTGCACGCTCACATCAGCACATACACACAATTTCTCACAAACACACACCGTAGACCTAACAAAAGAGCACTGGGACATGAATCAGAGACTAATAACCTTCACTGACAGGTATAATTCTATCAGGGTAGAATCAGCGATGGCAATTAGACGGTCTTTAGGTGTGGGGATCCTAACTGGGGTCAATTAGAGAGGCTGGGACCATTGCTGACACCCACTACATCCCTCTGTCTGTCACTAGTGGAGCACTCCATTCTTAATTACATAGTATAAATGTATCTCACATTGTCTTACTCCCTCCCTCTGTCTCTATAGACCACCCCTGATAATGGGTTTCCTGCCCTAGTGCTTGCCCCAAACTACTTTTCCCATGACCTGCAGGAAAGTTCCCTTATTTATTTTCAAATAAACTCTCACAATAACTGATTAGCCTTTCTCTTTAATGATAAGAACCTTATTCCCAATCGACTACCCTATATGGTGCTATCCATATGTGTTGAGAAAGCTAATCACCTTGTATAAGAAGACAGTGGGACGTACGTACCACTGGGATGTCATTATCTGATCTGAGCGTGAGCACCGACAATTACCAGAGGAACCGGTCTTCACACGCTTTCTTCCCTAAATATGAACCCATCTGTGCTTGGCAGGGAGTATTGTGTGATGTTGTTCACACTTCACCACACAGTGTATAATGCAATGCTCATTTAAAGTTTATGATTGTGGATGTGCCTTTCCTGAAGCCCATCACAGAGCCTCGATGGTAGCCCCTGGGTTAAACTGCATTACAGTGTGGTTGCATGTCAGGATAGACGGGGATTAGATATGTCAAATGACATGGTCTTGATAATGGGATCTCTAACCCAGCACATCCCTCAAATGTGTCATTTTACAGCAGAGGGATGATGGTGTTCAGGTGATGGTGTTCATATCATGGTGTTCAGGTGATGGGGTTCAGGTGATGGTGTTCAGGTGACGGGGTTCAGGTGATTGGGTTCATGTGATAGTGTTCAGACCATGGTGTTCAGGTGATGGGGTACAGGTGATGGTGTTCAGGTGATGGAGTTCAGGTGATGGGGTTCAGGTGATGGTGATCAGGAGAAGGTGTTCAGATCATGGTGTTCAGGTGATAGTGTTCAGACCATGATGTTCAGGAGATGGTTTTCAGATCATGGTGTTCAGGTGATGGTGTTCAGGTGATGGGGTTTAGGAGATGATGTTCAGATCATGGTGTTCAGGTGATGGGGTTCAGGTGATGGTGTTCAGGAGATGGTGTTCAGATCATGGTGTTGTTCAGGTGATGATGTTCAGGAGATGGTGTTCAGATCATGGTGTTCAGGTGATGCGGTGTGTTTATAGTTCACCTGCCAGCCTTCAACTCAAGAGTTGGCGTGCATCACCAGGTTACTAGTAAGGAAGAAGTAATTGCACACGTGGGGATATGTAGGGGTTTGTGTGTGTGCAAGCTGTATGGGCGTGTGTGTAAAATAACTGTGAGTGAGTGAGTGAGTGAGTGAGTGAGTGAGTGAGTGAGTGAGTGAGTGAGTGAGTGAGTGAGTGAGTGAGTGAGTGAGTGAGTGAGTGAGTAGTCTATATGTGTGTGTGTAAGAGAGCGTGTGTGTTAGTGTGCACTCGCAAGCACAAGTGTGTGTGTGTGGTTCGTTATCTGTTTGTGTGCAGCTGTGTGTGATTGTGTGCAGAGAGCTGTACATTTCAGAACTCCTTGGAGAGTGAAGTTGGCACAGGTGTCAGAAAAGTGTTTAATTAGCAAACAAACAAACAAACAAGCCAACTAACTCAACTTAGGAGTAATGGAGTTCCTCAAGGAGAGAAGGCTATGACAGAAGGAAACCGTCACCAGTTGAAGCATTTTAAAGGTGATATGGAGAATGATAAGGGAAAATGAGGAAACTTTTGAAGAGAGCTATTGGTTCTATGTAAACTACAGCTTGATTTACATTGAAGAGACATTTCATCTTATTTTTTATTTTTTATTGTAATTTTACTGAACAATGTGGTTACAAAAAAATGATATCACAACGTACATATCTGACTAATTGTTAAAGCCAACATGGTGTATAAAAAGGGATACAACGCTAAACAGAGGCCTTTGCCTCTTCACAACAAATTCATTCATTGAAAACATCTGTGTGTGTTAGGTTGCCAACTGATGCATTTCAACACACTTTCATAAGAGCAAAGAATTCTTATATCAAAAATAAACTCAATGTACCCAGAGGAGAATGTTACAGAAATAACCTCAAAGCTCTCACAACTATGTACGGAACTATGTTCAGCCCCACCCATTCTGACCGCTCAAACAAACTAGGTCAAATAGGCTGTCTAAAACTAATAATGCATCTTTCTTAATTGCCCTTACTGTAAGTTAATTTCGAGACAGATGCCATCATCACTAATTATGTGGAATAACTGACACCAATGTACAAAGAAACTTTTTTTTTGGCCCTCGTTTAATGGCCCCACCAAATTAAAAGTGTTGTGAACTAGCTACCACGCTGACACACCAATTAAAAACTAAGAATCACTCATGCTCCAACTTTGTCCCCAAGGCTTACATGAAAGGTCTGTTCTTTTTACAGAGATGTTTTGGGAATGGAGAAAATTTCAGAGACAAGGAGCTTAAGGCAACCTGGGACTTAAACTCAATTTCTCCAAAGTCATATCTCCATTATGTGCAGATCTCAGCTGTATCAGTCATTCACCTGAAGTTCTGACAAACTTTTCACCGTCAAATGTAATATACATCTGCAAGTCAGTTAATTGACATTGTTATTTAGTTGAAGAGTCCTAAATACAGTATACTGAAACTTGGTACAGTATGAACTCAGAATCAGAATTAGAATCAGAATCACTTTATTCACAGACTTACACATACATATCCTGAATTTGGCTTAGTCCCCAATTCCATTTTTGTATGCACTTTTCTCTCTATGCATAAGCTGACCTTGAATTTAAGCATGAGCATAGCATGCTATTCACCCACTTTTTGTTCAGGGATTGAGATCTATGAAATGAAGGTCATCAATTTGGAAACCCAAGCTGTGGGCTGAACCTGCCGAGTTGATGTACAGTGCATTTAGAATGTATTCCCACCCCTTGACTTCTTCCACATTTTGTTGTGTTGCAGCCTGAATTTAACACACAACACCCCGTAATGTCAAAGTGGAAAATATGTTTTTCAAAGTGTTTATATATGAATAAAATTGAAAAGCTGAAATGTCTCAAGTCAATAAGTTTTCACCCCATTTGTTATGGCAAGCTTAAATACTTTCAGGAGTTTAACATGTGCTTAACAAGTCACATAATAAGTTGCATGGACTCAATAACAGTGTTTAACAGGATTTTTGAATGATTAACTAATCTCTGTACCCCACACATACAATTATCTCAAACATAGAATCCTGCACAGAATACAAATATTCCAAAACATGCATCATGTGTGCAACAAGACACTAAAGTAATTCTGAAAAAAAATGTTGCAAAGAAATTCACTTTTATCCTGAATAAAAAAAATATATGTTTGGGGCAAATCAAATTCAACACATTGCTGAGTACCACACTCCATATTTTCAAGCATATGTTATGGGTACGTTTGTAATTGTTAAAGACTGGGGAGTTTTTCAAGATAAAAAATATACGGAATGGAGCTAAGTTCAACCAAAATCCTAGGGGAAAACTGGTTCAGTCTGCTTCAACCAGACACTGGGAGATGAATTCACCAAGGCAATAGTTGCTTACCAAGAAGATAATGAATGTTCCAGAGTGGCCAAAGTTACAGTTTTGATTGAAATATTCTTGAAAAGACTTGAAAATGGTTGTCTAGCAATGATCAATAACTAATTTGACAGAGCTTGAAGAATGTTGAACAGAATAATGGGCAAGTATTGTACAATCCAGATGTGCAAAACCCATAGAGTGTCACGCCTTGGTCATTGTATCTTGTGTTTTTGTTATATGTTTGGGTAGGCCAGGGTGTGACATGGGTTTATATGTTGTATTTCGTATTAGGGTTTGTATTAATTGGGAGTGTGTATTATTAGGGGTGTGTCTAGTTAGGCTTGGCTGCCTGAGGCGATTCCTAATTGGAGTCAGCTGATTCTAGTTGTCTCGGATTGGGAACCGTATTTAGGTAGCCTGAGTGCGCGTTGTATTTCGTGGGGCATTATCTTCATTATAAGTCATGAGTAACCTACACGCTGCATTTCGGTCTGGCTCTCTTCAAACAACAGACGAAGTTTGTTACAGAATCACCCACCACCATTCACAGACCGAGCAGCGTGTGAACTGGCAGGATCTAAAGGAGGACGTTATGGACGGCAGAAGCAGGGATTATACGACGTGGGAAGAAATCGACAGGTGGGCAGCCGACCCAGAGCGAGTGCAGGAGCCCGCCTGGTAATGCGAAGAGGGCTATACACGTATGGAATCGAAAAGGAAAGCACGGTTATACAGAGTGAGAACCGAAGGAAAGGGAAAGCGCAAGTATGAGGAGGCAGCACTGCGACGCGGTTGGAAACCGGAAAGTCACCCCAAAAAATGTATTGGGGGGGCTTAGGGAGAGTATGGCTGAGTCAGGAGATAAACCTGAGCCAACTCTCCTTGTTCATCGTGAGGAGCCAAGGAGGAGACCTGAACCAGAGCCAGTGTTAGAGGTGAGCGAAGCAAAGACTGTGAAGGAGTTAATGGGGAAAGTGGAGTGGAGAGTAATGAGGGAGTTGCTAGCTTGGTGCTATAGATATAATATTCGTCCGACGGATCGTGTCGGGGATTTAATAGCACCTGAGTTAGCGCTCTATACTCAACCTGAGGTGCGTGTTAGTCAGCTAGTGAAGTTGGTGCCAGCCTCACGCACCAGGCCTCCTGTGCACATCCCTAGCCTTGCACGTCCTGTGCCTACACTGCTCTCAAGATCTCCAGTACGTCTTCACGGTCTAGCCCATCCTGTGCCACCTTCACACACCAGTCCTCCGGTAGCAGCTCCCCGCACCAGGCTTCCTGTGCGTGTCCTCGCGCCAGTACCACCAGTTCCAGCACCACGCACCAGGCCTCCAGTGCGCCTCGCCTGTTCAGCGCAGCCAGTGCTTTTCTCCCCTCCTGCGCTGCCGGAGTCTCCCGCTTGTTTAGCGCAACCAGAGCTGTTCTCTTCTCCTGCGCTATCGGAGTCTCCCGCCTGTTTAGCGCAGCCAGAGCCTTTCTCCTCTCCTGCGCTGCCGGAGTCTCCTGTCTGTCCAGCGCCACCAGTGCTCCCAGTCGGCCCAGCGCGTCCAGTGCGCCTCGCCTGTTCAGCGCAGCCAGAGCCTTTCTCCTCTCCTGCGCTGCCGGAGTCTCCTGTCTGTCCAGCGCCACCAGTGCTCCCAGTCGGCCCAGCGCGTCCAGTGCGCCTCGCCTGTTAAGCGCAGCCAGAGCTTTTCTCCTCTCCTGCACTGTTGGAGTCTCCCGCCTGTTCAGCGCAGCCAGAGCCTTTCTCCTCTCCTGCGCTGCCGGAGTCTCCTGTCTGCCCAGCGCCGCCAGTCGGCCCAGCGTCACCAGTCTGCCAGGATCCACCAGAAGTGCCAGTCTGCCAGGATCCGCCAGAAGTGCCAGTCTGCCAAGATCTTATAGATCGGCCAGACAACCTGAATCATCCAGGTCCACCAGCCAGCCAGGATTTACCGGAGCCTACTACCTGCCTGAGCTTCCTCTCAGTACTGAGCTTCCTTTCAGTACTAGGCTTCCTCTCTGTACTGGGCTCCCTCTCAGTACCGGGCTTCCCCTCAGTACTGGGCTGCTTCGGTCCCGGGCTGCCCCTCTGTCCCGGGCTGCCCCTCTGTCCCGAGATGCCCCTCTGTCCTGAGCTGCCCTGCTGTCCTGAGATGCCCCTTTATCCTGAGCTGCCCCTCTGTCCCGAGCTGCCCCTCTGTCCCGAGCTGCCCCTCTGTCCCGAGCTGCCCTTCTGTCCCGAGCTGCCCCTCTGTCCCGAGCTGCCCCTCTGTCCCGAGCTGCCCCTCGGTCCCGAGCTGCCCCTCAGTTATGTGGGGATCAGGGTGAGGACTATTAGGCCATGGTCGGCGGAGAAGGTGGATTATCCTAGGACGCAAAGGGGAGGAACTAGGACATTTATGGAGTGGGGTCCACGTCCCGAGCCAGAACCGCCACCATGGACAGACGCCCACCTGGACCCTCCCTATGCTGTAATTAGTTTCACTCGTTTGTTGTTTTCTTCTTCAGTTATTTCATGTACCGCATTATCTTCATTAAAAGTCATGAGTAACCTACACGCTGCATTTCGGTCTGGCTCTCTTCAAACAACAGACGAAGTTCGTTACATAGAGACTTACCCAGAAAGACTCACAGCTGTAACTGCTTCCGAAGGTGGTTCTAACCAGTAATGACTCAGGGGTGTGAATACTTAAGTAAATTAGATATTTCATTTTCAATCAATATGCAAACATGTCTAAAAACACATTTTCACTTTGTCATTATGGGGTATTGTTTGTAGATTGTTGAGATTCTCCATTTAATCAATTTTTAATTCAGTCTGTAACACAACAAAATGTGGAATAAGTCAAGGGTATGAATACTTTCTGAAGGCACTGTATGCACTTTAGAATGTTTTAATTATAGCCGATGTCTGGGTTTTTCTACATTTGATTTTACAATTTGTATTATGTTAAATATTAGCCACTATTGGTAGCCACCGTCAGTTATACCCACATACATTTGTAACTGTCACTTTAGTGTTTCCTTACATTTTGCATCATTCCATTCCATTGTTACTGTAGTTTACCTTTCTGTCCTTTTGTGGAAATTGTTCCTGAGGGTCGCTAGCATTAGTGGATCATATTAGGCTGACATTGTTCAATAATGTGGGGTATGTAGCCGATTTCAGTCATTATGGAACTCAGACCACACATAGCAGGTTAAACCTGGAACCTGACGCTTGGTTCACGACTGAAACATTTTTATTCATCAATGTTGAGTGTAAAGGCTCTCCAATAATTGTTTTAAATGATTCATCCATACAGTACTTTATTACCTTAAATGTGTTTAATTAATCTACACAATCAGATTATTTTTTTATCTACCAGTTGGTGCTGAAACTGAGATTAATATACAGATGGCTTTCTTTCAGTGATGCCTATTTTCTGAAACTGATCTCTCTATATATTCTTTAAATGGATAGCTTAAGATAAATGTACTAAAAACAATCATAAATGAACATCCACGAGAAAATCTGTTGGCCAGCAAGTGGGAGAGTTTTCAACGTTTGAATTACATCTATTCAGAGTGAGCGAAGGAACCACGCCTGCAAATCTCGTTACTCACCTTCACAAGGTAAGTCTGAATACCAACTACTGAAAAGTGTGTAGGAAATGCATGCTAAAGAAAGGCATCAGTTTCTAAGTTTGAATCAGGCCTTTAGTGAATAGGTGTCACGCCTTGGTCATTGTATCTTGTGTTTTTGTTATATGTTTGGGTAGGCCAGGGTGTGACATGGGTTTATATGTTGTGTTTCGTATTGGGGTTTGTATTAATTGGGATTGTGTATTATTAGGGGTGTGTCTAGTTAGGCTTGGCTGCCTGAGGCGATTCCCAATTGGAGTCAGCTGATTCTCGTTGTCTCGGATTGGGAACCGTATTTAGGTAGCCTGAGTGCGCGTTGTATTTCGTGGGTGATTGTACCTGTCTCTGTGTTAGTCACCAGATAGGCTGTAATTAGTTCATGTTCCGTTTGTTTGTTTTCTTCTTCAGTTATTTCATGTACCGCATTATCTTCATTAAAAGTCATGAGTAACCTACACGCTGCATTTCGGTCTGACTCTCTTCAAACAACAGACAAAGACGTTACAATAGGTCCTCCAAGCAATAGACAATGTACACAAATATTACAGACACAAAGTCAACACACAGAATATATAATATAAATACAATGAACATAAAACATAAAACTCCGGAATAAAACTGATTTACGATGGGGATATATAACTGATGTACACCCAGTCACATCCAATAACTGACAACCAAACAGCCGTCGCTTGAAAGTTAGAAGGAAGCTCTAGGCCCATATTAATAAAGCGTCCTAGAGTAGGAGTGTTGATTTAGGATCACTTTAGCCTTTTAGATCACAATGAATGACATTACATGGATGGGGGCAGGGAACTGACCCTAGATCAGTACTCCTACTCTGAGACGGCTAATATGACCCTTGCAAAATGTTATGATGAAACTCCATTTTAATATTTTTGTCAGACGCTCTTATCCAGAGTGATTTACAGGAGCAATTAGAGGTAAGAGCCTTGCTCAAGGGCACAACTAAAGATGTTTCACCTAGTCGACTCAGGGATTCGAACTAGCAACCTTTCATTAGTGGCCCAACACTCTTAAAGGGACAGAAAAACTCATAAAGTGTCAATACATCTATGATGCCTCTCAATTTAACTCCTGATTCTGTTCTTATATCTAACTCTCTCTCCGCCACAATAACACAACCATGATGTCTAACCCAAAAGGAAAGAACCAGGCCAGAGATAAATCTACATTTAAAAGCATTGTGGTTGTAAATTCATCCATTTGCATGATAAATGAGCCTCATAAAGTATACACTTTACAGTAGATCTGAATAATTAAAGGAGAATAAAAGCATCAAACATGTTGTCTTTTTTGGGGCAACTCTTTTGCTTGACTTGTTGGCTTATCAAAGGTAACAGAGTCAGGGGACCAAACAAATCAATTCCCCTGACGAGGGACACAATGGATGACTCACTGACATGCTGTCATGTACAAGGTGGACGGGAGAAGGCAGCAAACTCCTACTGACAACCACACAGCAGTCCTTTCAATGTGTAATACTCACTGCTACACCGTGTTTCATACTAGCTTTTTCCACGCCACAGTCTACAAATTCTAAATGCCATGAGTCCTACCGTCCACCACGGTCGACACATTCTATATGGCATAAGTCCTACCGTCCACCACGGTCGACACATTCTATATGGCATAAGTCCTACCGTCCACCACGGTCGACACATTCTATATGGCATAAGTCCTACCGTCCACCACGGTCGACACATTCTATATGGCATAAGTCCTACCGTCCACCACGGTCGACACATTCTATATGGCATAAGTCCTACCATCCACCAGAACACAGTCGACACATTCTGTATCCAATGACTGCTACCGTCCACACCATTCTATATCCACTGGATCCTACCGTCTACATCACAGTCTACACATTCTATATGGCAGAAGTCCTACCGTCTACATGGTAGTCTACACATTCTACATGCCATGAGTCCATTCTTCCTCCTTACAGTCGACACAGTCTATATGCCATAAGTCATACCGTTCACATGAGAGTCTACACATTCTATATGCCATAAGTCATACCGTTCACATGAGAGTCTACACATTCTATATGCCATAAGTCATACCGTTCACATGAGAGTCTACACATTCTATATGCCATAAGTCATACCGTTCACATGAGAGTCTACACAGTCTATATGCCATAAGTCCTTCCTTCCTCACCACAGTCTACACATTCTATATGCCATAAGTCATACTATCCACACAACATTCTAAATATTCTATATCCAATGAACCCTACCTTCCACATTACAGTCGACACATTCTATATGCCATAAATCCTTCCTCACCACAGTCTACACATTCTACAGTTGAAGTTGAAAGTTTACATATACCTTAGCCAAATACATTTAAACTCACTTTTTCACAACTCCTGACATTTAATCCTAGCAACTGTTCCCTGTTTTAGGTCAGTTAGGATCACCCCTTTATTTTAAGAATGTGAAATGTCAGAATAATAGTAGAGAGAATAATTTATTTCAGCTTCTATTTCTTTCATCACATTCCCAGTGGGTCAGAAGTTTACATACACACAATTAGTATTTGGTAGCATTACCTTCAAATTGGATAACTTTGGGTAGCCTTCCACAAGCTTCCCACAGTAAGGTGGGTGAATGTTGACCCATTCCATCTGACAGAGCTGGTGTAACTGAGTCAGTTTTGTAGGCCTCCTTGCTCGCACACGCTTTTTCAGTTCTGACCACAAATGTTCTATATGATTGAGGTAAGGGCTTTGTGATGGCCACTCCAATACCTTGACTTTGTTGTCCTTCAGCCATTTTGCCACAACTTTAGAAGAATGCTTGGGGTCATTGCCCATTTGGAAGACCCATTTGAGACCAAGCTGTAACTTCCTGACTGATGTCTTAAGATGTTGCTACAATATATCCACATATTTTCCTCCCTCATGAAGCCATCTATTTTGTGAACTGCACAAGTCCCTTCTGCAGCAAAGCACCCCCTCAACATGATGCTGCCACCCCCTAGCTTCATGGTTGGGATGGTGTTCTCCAAACATAACGATGGTCATTATGGCAGAACAGTTCTATTTTTGTTTCATCATATCAGAGGGCATTTCTCCAAAAAAGTATGATCTTTGTGCCCATGTGAAGTTGCAAACCGTAGTCTGGCTTTTTTATGGCGGTTTTGGAGCAGTTTCTTCTTCCTTGCTGAGCGGCCTTTCAGGTTATGTCAATATAAGACTCGTTTTACTGTGGATATAGATACGTTTGTACCTGTTTCCTCCAGCATCTTCACAAGGTCCTTTGCTGTTGTTCTGGGATTGAATTGCACTTTTCGCACCAAAGTACGTTCACCTCTAGGAGACAGAACGCATCTACTTCCTGAGCGGTATGACGGCTGTGTGGTCCCCTGGTGTTTATACTTGCATACTATTGTTTGTACAGATGAACGTTGTACCTTCAGGCAATTGGACATTTCTCCCAAGGATGAACCAGACTTGTATAGGTCTACAATTATTTTTCTGGCCTTGAAATACATTGAAATACATCCACCGGTACACCTCCAATTGACTCAAATTATGTCAACTAGCCTATCAGAAGCTTCTAAAGCCATGACATAATTTTCTGGAATTTTCCAAGCTGTTTAAAAGCACAGTCAACTTAGTGTATGTAAATGTCTGACCCACTGGAATTGTGATAGAGTGAATTATAAGTGAAATAAACTGTCTGTAAACAATTGTTGGAAAAATGACTTGTGTCATGCAAAAAGTAGATGTCCTAACCGACTTGCCAAAACTATAGTTCGTTAACAATACATTTGTGGAGTGGTTGAAAAACAAGTTTTAATGACCCCAACCTAAGTGTATGTAAACGTCTGACTTCAACTGTAAACCCCTTTGACACGACCTGCATGGTTTGCTACATAGCATCGCTCTTCAATCGTCACACTTCACACCCCTCCACCTTATTCCAGCTCTCCCCATACTGTAAGCCATGGCAGAAAAACATCCTCTGCCACGCGACTTCCCGGTCCCTTAGCCATGAGAATATCTCTGAGACAATCACCTGAGGCGAAGAAGATAGCCTCTAATACCTGTGACACCGTTGTTACTGTGATACCTTTAAGAGGTGAAGCCCCCATCTCTGTTCTCACTGCCAAATCTCCATAGCACCCAGGACCTGATTGGCATACCGTCGGAGAGTTGAAACAGAGCAGGAGAGTGGAACAGAAAGAAGGCGAGAGAAAGAGAGGGAGAGGGGAGAGAGATAATCAAAGGCGTATGGTATTTGTTTGACAGGTACATGTCTCTATAGGCTTGTGCCTTTCCAATTTAAGACGCCCTTAAGCCCGGAGCGGAGGCTTAGCTTTATTCACTGTGAAATCATGCCGCTCTCCTTTTTTTGCTTTCTTTCTCTTTCTTAAACCACCTCCGACCCTTCAAGGACATCCATTCAAAGTGTTTCATCATTTAAACCGAGTTTTAATTATGTTGTAGTCTTGTTAATGGCTGTAATTGTGAGGGTTCCATCTGAAAGAACTGCACACGATAAAAAATAGAAAGACAGTTTGGACAAGATGGACAGACAAGGTGGACAGGATGGACAGACAGGGTGGACAAGATGGACAGACAAGGTGGACAGGATGGACAGACAGGGTGGACAAGATGGACAGACAGGATGGACAGACAGGGTGGACAGGATGGACAGACAAGGTGGACAGGATGGACAGACAGGGTGGACAGGATGGACAGACAGGGTGGACAAGATGGACAGACAAGGTGGACAGGATGGACAAACAAGGTGGACAGGGTGGACAGACAGACAGGGTGGACAGGATGCACAGACAGGGTGGACAAGATGGACAGACAAGGTGGACAGGATGGACAGACAGGGTGGACAAGATGGACAGACAGGATGGACAGACAGGGTGGACAGGATGGACAGACAGGGTGGACAGGATGGACAGACAGGATGGACAGATAGGGTGGACAAGATGGACAGACAGGGTGGACAGGATGGACAGACAGGGTGGACAGGATGGACAGACAGGATGGACAGATAGGGTTGACAAGATGGACAGACAGGGTGGACAGGATGGACAGACAGGGTGGACAGGATGGACAGACAGGATGGACAGATAAGGTTGACAAGATGGACAGACAGGGTGGACAGGATGGACAGACAGGGTGGACAAGATGGACAGACAGGGTGGACAAGATAGACAGACAGGATGGACCGACAGGGTAGACAGGATGGACCGACAGGGTAGACAGTGTGGACAGCTAAACAGACTGTATTTCTGCCTTCTCAATTTAAGACTTGTTCGCCCTGGAAATACATTTTCACTTTTGATCAATATATAAGTTAGGTTCACACACAATATGGACAAACTCCAACAATATCTTCCTTTTGTGATTAAAAAGTGATAACATGTTTGGCAGCAACCGGAACTATTTGTAAAATGGAAGTTATTGAAGTCTGTCAACTTTGAGTGTGAATCTACCCTATTTTTCTGTTTAATGGTTTTACTCATCAACTACTTATATACACTCCTCTGCATATGTATTTGGACAGTGAAGCTAACCATTTTAATTTTACTTTTTGTTTTAGGGTATATTCATATATACACTATATATACAAAAGTATTTGGATACCCCTTCAAATTAGTGGAACTGGATATTTCAGCCGCACACGTTCCTGAAAATTGAGCACCCAGCCATGTAATTTCCATAGACAAACACTGACATTAGAATGACCTTATTAAAGAGTTCAGTGACTTTCAATGTGGCACCATCATAGGATGCCCCCTTTCAAACAAGTAAATTCATCAAATGTATGCCCTGCTAGAGCTGCCCCGGAAAAGTGTAAGTGCTGTTATTGTGAAGTGGAAACATCTAGGAGCAACAGCGGCTCAGCTGCCAAGTCGTAGGCCACACAGACCACCGAGTGCTGAAGGGCGTAGACTCTGGAGTAGTGGAATCGCAATGAATCACGCTTTACCATCTGGCAATCCGACGGACTAATCTGGGTTTGGCGGATGCCAGGAGAATGCTACCTGCCCCAATACATAGTGGCAACTCTAAAGTTTGGTGGAGAAGGTATAATGGTCTGAGTCGGTTTTTCATGGTTAGGGCTAGTTCCAATGAAGGGAAATCGTAACACCACAGTATACAATGACATTCTAGATGATTCTGTGCTTCTGGTGGAAAGCCTTTTCAAAAGTGTGGAGGCTGTTATAACAGCAAAGGGGGGACTAACTCCATATTAATGCCCATGATTTTGGAATGAGAAGTTCAACAAGCAGGTGTCCACATACTTTTGGTCATGTAGTATATATAATATACAGCATAGTCTCATCTCATCTCATCACAGGATGTGATTGTGTTAGGCCTTTCCATTGCACAACATCTAGTGAACAATGACTACTAAAGCTAATTGAAAGTAGAATCTGGAATAATAATCTGTCTGTGACTATGATCTCTTGTGAGTTTCCTAATGAAGAAGTTGAATACAAAAACAGTAATCCCATACATGAAATGTCACTCCCTGGTTATGGATCTAATAAGGTCATTTGTACTAAGATAAAAAAAAATGTGCTGGTCATTTATATAATGCCAATAGACCTTCCTGATTTAGTCTTAGGTGTCTTCGTAGGATAGTCAAAGGCATTTCCACGATAACAGATTGCTGTGACCCGTGATATCTCTCTTTAAAATGTATGTCAAACAAATTATCTCTCTCTCGCTCCCTCTATTCCAACACCCACTGGCCCAATCCATTGTTCAGGTCTATTCCATGGTAACAGAGTGATTTTGAGAATCAGATTTTTTGTTTTAAAATGCATGTTAAGAAAAAAAGAATTATGGCAAAGCTAAACAAACCGTACAACTCTGTGCACAAGGACGACTTTCAACAATTTCCTAAGAACATTTTACGAAAACACATGAAGAAGAGTGCAGCTGCAAAGTTTGTTTTAACAGAATTTTGTTTTTTTATCAAATCTTTGCATCTGAACTGTTCGTCAAGTAAATGTATTTTTGTAAAAACATTTTGTTTGGGAAATTGTTCAAAATAGTCCTTGTGCACAGAGTTGAATGGTTTATGTTTTGCAATCATTGTTTTTTGTTTGACATACATTTTGAAATGAGTCTCAGCATCACCCTGTCACTGTGGAATAGCCCTTAAAAAAGGATTTGACCCGTGGGTGTTGGAATAGAGAGAGAACAGGGAGAGAGCAGAGAGAGAGAGAGAGAGAGAGAGAACAGAGAGAGAGAACAGGGAGAGAGCAGAGAGAGAGAGAGAACAGAGAGAGAGAGAAAAAGAGCAGAACAGCGAGAGGAGTAATCTCGTTTGGAAGTCATGGCTCGCACGTACTCCCGGTAAATTTCCTGGTGTAAACGGGGGCTAATGGGGGAAAGTTCTGTGTAATCCTCCCTCTTTTAGCCTCACTGGCAACTTTAGAAACTTGTTGGATGCATTTGCGCTTTGTTTTCGTTGTGTTTTGGATTAAGTTTTGCCTCATAGAAATGGTTGGTAAATAATGTATTGTGTCATTTTGGAGTCACTTTAGTAAGAATAGAATATGTTTCTGAGCTCTTCTACATTAATGTGGATGCCACCATGATTACGGGTAATCCTGAATTAATCATGAATAATGAGGTTCCAGAGGCACAAAGACCATAGTCACAAGATATGTTCTGTTGTAGCGTCTGAACGACATCTCAAGGATGGTACATAAGAAACCTCCTTCCCCCCCTTGAAACCGAAATAAAAACGAGGTTGTGTGCTCGTTTGCTCATTGTGTCAAATTTCATTTGAGATCATGTATTTTCCCTCTTGTGGTCAGGAAGACAACATGCCACTGTGGTGCTCCATTATAGCCCTTGGGCCTCCTGAACTTAACCATCTGCGCAGGGCCCTTCTCTATTCAACCCCTCTAATTACGGCTCCTTCATTGTCACAGCTAATTCAGCCCCCCTCCAAAACTGCCACCAACACAGCCAACCCCGCTCAAATTAAAAACCCGCTCTCCACCGGGAGGGCTTTCTGTGCCTACCGTTCCCCCTAGGGGACCCCAGCTTAACCATGCCTCGGGAGTTAATCCTCACTGTTTTAGAAATGAACTGCGAGCTTATGAAAGGGTGGGTCGTGCAGTACAAGTATAGCTCCCATCGGTTGACATCAATATCGGGGACGAATGTCAACATTGCTTAGCTAGATCTGAGGTCTTGACCTTCCATGCAAGGCCTACCCTCAAGGATACTGATTCTAGACAGTGAAACCGAAGACATGTTGGGACACTGTTCAGCATAATTTTAAATCAGGTCATGAGACAGGACAATGGGACTTTGCTTTGGCTATCATTTACACCAACAATGACAGATACCTTTCAGGGCAGTTGTCAATTGTCGTGCCTTGACTTTAACATCTGAAGACTGTTATTTATCGAATTACCTAACTTTTTTTTATTGTTACCGATTAAATGAATAATGTAACAATTAACTCATTGGAATGACAACATTGATGCTTGTTGAAGAAGAGATGGAGAGTAATGGACATTTTCATATTACATCCACAACGCATAGTATTGAAACTTCAAACATGTAGTGGGTATACTTTCCAAGTTACACTATATAATTTAGAACATTTTTAATGACATCAGAAAATAACATCGGTGTTCTAGAGATCGCCTCTGACCATTCCCCATGTTCTAGGTTAGAAATATTGTTCCAGTATTTGCATTTGAACGTGGTAGAGTTTCGGCGGGAAAAAGTCTGTTGAAACAAAGAACATTCCTTTGGTGGTGAATTTTGGAGAGGGAGAGAGAGATCTTCTAACTTAATTTACAACAGGATGTGAGTTGTTCATCCCCACTAGTCCACCCCTCCTCTACAGGTGAAAGGGGGACTGATTGAAGTTATTCATTGCATACCTGATCTAACCTATTTGGATTCTTGTTGACAGTCATGACACCATCCTTACACTTGACTAAGAGGCAGCTGCCATGTTTCCAAATAAAGTTAGACTATACTGTATGATATGGCCATATGATATGTAAACACACTTATTAGGCCATGGCTGTAAAAAGAGAGAGCTAGACATACCGTTTCTATTTCGACAGTGCAGATGCAGCATTCTTTAAGTGGACACTTTCTCTTTTCACTCAAAGCACCCTCATATCTCCCATTGCTGACTAGACATCTCAGATTTTGTGTTATCTCTCCATCATGTTCTCTCCTAAATTTGCATTGCTGCAGTAGGTTTTCAAGCAATTATCCCCTGCAGGACATTTGTGATTTGATGAGTATCTGGTGTGACATGAGTGAACGAAGAAGAGGAGCAGTCCTTGGAGGATTTATACTAATGCACTGACCCAGTAGTCAGTGATTACTGACAAGTTAATGGACACATCAAAACATGTATGGTATACTATAGTGTAATATGCAGTTCCTGTTTGGCTCTGATGGTAAGTGTCTACCAAAAATGTATGCATTTTCTATAGTGTAAGTCCCTTAAGATAAAAGTGTCTGATACATGGCATATGTACTATAGTATAATTAATGGGAAGACAAACAGCACATATTGAGGCTCAACTGGTGGGGTTGAGATACCTGGATCAAGGAGGAGCTTCATAAAAGGCATGAAGCTTTTCCAATACTCTCTGGTTGTACCAAACAGCCACGATCTCCCACTCTAATAAAGACGCATTGATGCTTAGCCTACATTCTCTTCCACAAAACCCAATTGAACACCCAAAACTGAAATCATAGAGTAAATCTATGCTTATCGGTACACAAATGAACCACTCCACCTGTCACATGTAATCTTGTTTACCTGTTCTTGTGAGAGAGAGAGAGAGAGAGAGAGAGAGAGAGAGAGAGAGAGAGAGAGAGAGAGAGAGAGAGAGAGAGAGAGAGAGAGAGAGAGAGAGAGAGAGAGAGAGAGAGAGAGAGAGAGAGAGAGAGAGCACACACTGATCCATCCACATGTACTCTGATTTCAGTGTCTCTTTTCCTCTCTGTTAAGTGCCTCCTCCACCACCATTCCATTTTCATATTCACATGCATGGCTGCCTCTCTGGAGAGGACTGTATTACTATGTCCTGTCAAAAAAGATGTCTTCAAGGAAGGTGATATCTGGGCATTAGTTGTTTATTGAATTTACAGACACCATTATTTCTGCACATAGCATGATTGTATTAATCTTACACCTATTCTGCCAAGGTCAACTCCATAGAGCATTGTTCCTGGGCGACCATATGTGACCTTGCACAGGCCCAAAGACCAGAATGACCAGTGAAGGGATCCTTCAGGGATTTGACGTGTGGTGAAATAAAGGCATCACGCCCAATGACAAACCAATCAACCAATGTCGGCGCCAGAGAGGTGTGATAATGACTGAGACGGAATAGGCAGGGGCCATGATGTGATTCCATATAGTGTTCTCCGATGGAGTGACATGCACCGGCTCTGGCTAACTCTTAAGGTCATCTCTTGGAAGTGTCACATTGATCAACCTTAGAGTGGGGGATATAGTTTCTGTCTTGATGTTCATGTTCACCAATCTTAGATTTTAGGTGGCTGTTTATTCTTGCAAGGTTGAGAGCTGTAACGCTGTTTGATTCAATTTCATAGTCAAGCAATGTATTTTCATAATAATCATTGTCACAGGATGGTTTCATGAATCCAAATTGTAGAGAGACGCATGTTGGTTATAATTCAGTAAGACGTTTACGAAATATGCAAAAAGTAGAAGTATCAATCAGATGTTCAATACTTAGGCCATGTGCTTGCTAATTATTGAACAGCAAAGATTAAATCACATTGAAGTGGCTATTAGGCAGCTACTTCTGAGTCCACAGTCTACCCTATTGTACATATTAAAATGACATACTTGGAAAAAGTTGTGCTGAGATTAAGGCTGTCTAAACTACAAAAAAACCTACCATTTACAAATGCAGTGATTAATTGGTCTACCTTTCCTTACAGACACTAGTTATTGACGCTAGTTGTATCCGCGTTGACTCCCACTCACAGACATACTTTATGACAAACCAAGAGAGGCACATTATCAAACGTAGGCCGTAGATATTTAAAGAGTGTCATGTAATTACTGCTGATGGCGGCCTAATCTCAAACCCTCTCCACACTCTCCATGCATTTGGGGCCAACGCGAGAGCACTGCATCCGATTTTAGCGAGCAGCTAATGGATAACGGTCCGTGAGAAGATAATGGATTTTCTGTAGAGGGCTATTCCTCCAATGTGGCAAGCAGAAACATTCTGACAGCCACAAAGAGTAACATCTAATGCACTGTACTTCTCCACAGCAAATGGTATACGTACGATTATCCATGTCAAAATTGGACCGCCATTCATGTCTCACCTCCTTTGGATGATAATATCTATATGTGATATAATGACTGTAATTAGCATTTCTACTCCTGGCTGGTTTTAATGTAAGGTGGACCACACTGGGAACTTCACAGGTAATGGCTGGTGTTTCTATGTTATAATGGTTAAGGTAGACCACATTTTCTCTGCAGGAGAAAGGCAAGTCAGTTAAGAATATATTCTTATTTACAATATGGCCTACCGGGGAACAGTGGGTTAACTTCCATGTTTAGGGGCAGAACGATAGATTTTTACAACGTCAGCTCGTGAGTTCAATCCAGCGACCTTTCGGTTACTGGCCCAAAGCTTTAACCACTAGGCTACCTGCCGCCCCATTCTATTGTTCAACTAAACAATGGCATAATTTGACTGTGGTCCGCTAACATAACTAGCAAGACCAATTATGTGTTACTGGCTCTTAAAAGATGAATGAATGCATCTGCGATAAGAAGCTGAAACATCTATTATGGCATACATTATGGTAACAGACGCTCAATGGACCCCAGGTGTGGATTTAATCCTGGTCTCCTTTAGTCCAACCGTTCATGTCATTAAAACTCCATTATGGATAATAAAGGAAGAACTTGTAGCAATTTGCTGAGAGCTATTAAGATCTTATACTTTCTCTACACGATGTAACAATGCACGGCATAATTATTTTTGCCGTGTGTGTTAAATGCAGAGTTTTATAATTAATGTAAATTCAACAGCAATTTTCTCAGCATCTCTAAAATCTATTTATTTTTCTTTGTAAGTGATGAAACATTGTTCAGGCATTGCTCAGGTTTATGCAAGCTAAATGGATAGCCTTTAAAACGAGTACAAACTAGTCAAATATTGGTAGAAATTCACACAAAACGTATACAGATTGACAGGATACCAGTGTGAACTACGTGACACTGAGAAATGTGAATGATGCAAGAAAATGTCAGCCTGAAAATGAACCTCCAACTGTTCAGGTCCGACTAGGCACTGGACTTGCCCTATCACCAGGCATGACAGACATGACAAGCTGAGCAGTTAAGCTGACACTCACCCACACATATAGCCCTCGTTTATGCCATGTTCGGCGCAAAGGGAGGTCAGGGTCTCTCTCAGACAAAACATGCTCACTCTGACAGATTCTGACAGGACTGGACTTCCACTGACATAGAAATAGCAGATGACCTGAGGAGTCACCTTCTCACGTTCTCTTTGAGAACAAACTTTTTATTTTCTACTTCCACGTCTATTTGTCTCGAGAAGTGACTCGGATGTCATGGATTGTGTCTAACTCTCAAACATTGTATAAACGTTAACTGCCTGGGGGTTACGCCAGTAGTCAATTAAAACCCCACGGTGGGTGTGCCTGGTGGGGATCACATGGAGAGAAAGTCTGTGTGTTTTGGATTAGCCCTCTTGCGGCGCTGCCGTCATGCCGCACCTTGTCACGTCATCTCCCGTTTCTTCATTCCGGTGGCGAGGTGCCCCGGCTTCGCATCTGTTCCCACCATCTAGGAGCAAGCGAGGTAGAGGCGTGGACAGGGAACATATGGAGCACGTCGGCACAGAAATGACAGCTTATCACCGAGACATCGGCGGCTCACTTCTGCTTGGAAAAGGGGGCAGGATTTAAATACATTAGAATTTTAATGCACATCTATCCCAGTGATAAAGAAATGGACTAAATCCACCTCCTTCTCTCCTGTATGACTTTATGAGAACAAGGCAACTGCTTTAGTTCTTACTAAGCAACATTGCAATTTAGGGTGGGGGGGAATGTGAGAAAGATGATGGCTCATATCTCTTTGTTTTGGGTTGGAAAACCCAGTGCCCCTAATTTGGAGTTTGCTGACAATGCATTGAAGTTCAACCAACAACTTCAACCAATGACGTCAAGCACACACTAACGTGCTTAGTTCCCATCTAACCCAACCAGACTTGACAGTATTCACTTACCATTTGCCAATGAGGACAATAGGATGTTGTGTTTGGCAGACGAACAACAAAAATCTGGACAGGATCATAGGAATCATTGTGTAGACATCGTTGCCACCACTGTGACTATAATCAAATCCTTAGGATATCTCTCATGTCTATGGGTAGCCTATGAATCACAACATAAACTTGTTCTTTCAGCCTCTCACCTCTAAACCTTGAACTCAGGGTGAATGAATTTGATGTCAACACAATGGGTTACAAGCTGAAAGGCAGGTGTACTTAGTTAAAATGACCCAAATCCAGACCAGAGGGCACTGTCTATTAGAGAACAATGGTAAATGTCCTGTCTACCTTATATAACACGTCAACCAGTATTTAATTTTCTCAACTACCATTCAAGATGAAAGTATAATTGTTGGCTACACAACATCACAACACAGTTCTTTGAAGTCAGTTTCAGAGATTACCTGGCCACCGTGGAGGAGTCGAACATCATGGAGATTTGTGGTCATAGCATTCTAGGTAGGCTCATTCGTTTTCACCAAGTCATTTTCTTACCACTCTTCGTACTCCGCAGACATGTCTGTTAGAAGTGTTTTACACAGTTGATGCCGAGATGTGGAGAGGCAAGTTGTTGCATTTACTATAGCATCAGGGGAGAATATGACTTGTGGTGACCATGAGATACATAGACATTCTAGTTTGCATGAGATCTACCTGCACCCAATGTGATATTTATGAATTCATGAAGTCCATTATGATGAATGTGTCCATCTGTCAGTGATGAGACAGAATAGTTTAGAATTCTCATCCTGAACCTTTATGTCATCATTATGTCTGAATTATATTCCAGATATGCACAATTTAAGTATGAATTATAAAGTCCTTTGAATTAATTTTCATAAGACAGGTACTGCCGAAATCCTGCATAGGATATTAGGCCTACCACTGATCTTAAGACGATTATCTAAGTGAATGAAATTTAGACATACACAATGTCCTGGAATTTCCATTTTTCTTAAACACATCCTTTTTAATTATTCTGACCTGTTTTAATGCAGCAGTGTCGCCTGTTGGGCTGATCTGCATTGTTGTATTATCTTTTGACAGACCCTGATCCTGGAACTGTCTGCGGTTCCGCCTGACAGCTTAAAGAAAGAGAGAAAAAAACACATAGCTGATCTCAGTTCTTTAATGGGCCAAGATGACTGTTCACCTTTTGAGTTTAACATAGCCTCGAGGGAGGCAGGTAGATTTTTTTTATGGAATAGGGTGCTATCTTATAATGGCTTTTCCCATTGAGCATTCATCCCTCGTGCTAACTTCCCCTCTGAATGCAAATGCGCTTCTCACATCTCTTTGACTTCAGGCCCTTCTCTTTTTGTGGAAAACGTAAAGGATTAGCACTAGTGCGAGACTGATGGGAGGGACGTACGCAATCAGAATAAGTTATTGGGGGGGGGGTCTTATGTCTCTTCTAGCTCTGATTCTGGAGTACTGGTGCTTGCTCTTTCATATGTTCGGTTTTCCACAGCTTATGAAATGTGTGTTTGAAGAGAACAGGACTCCATTGGTCGGAATCTAATCCAAAGCGCTTTCTCAGGCGATATGACAGCACATCACCTTGAAGCCCTCATTACTGTCAATGTGAGATTGTAGTCTACCCTTCAGAATTGGGGTAACGGCAGGTGCAGGCGTTTCACTCGAACGTATGCAGGTTGAAAATGGGTGATAAGTGACATGGAGCTACACAACACTATCATTTCAAGATGTGCCCTGGAACACGCCTCTCACCATAGCACTGTAGGGTGATTGTGTGCACTTTTTTGGTCAGATCTCCTTCCCACCTGTGCAAGCTACAGTTTGTAAGAACATCATGTCCTCTCTATCATTGATTGTACCACTTCAATTAACTATATTTTCAATGGTAACTTGTAGAGCACTATTATGATGCTGTTTTTTAATTCACTACTGGTGTTATTAGTGCCAAATCTCTAACAACCCGAGAGAAATCACCAATTTGAGTCAGCATCCGTAAGTATGTGCTGCTCCTATTTGAAGCTGATTGACGTCTCTTTATTAAGTGGTTTGACAATTGAAGAGTACAAACGCATTGGAAAATCCATACAGCTATAGCAAATGCAGGAGTGTCACAGTGTCTGCATTTCAAATGTCACCCTGTTCCCTATGGAGTGCACTTACTTTGACCAGAGCCCTATGCGTCCTAGTCAAAAGTAGTGCACTATATAGTGAATAGGGTGTTATTTGGGACGCACCTTGTCTGCTGCCTTCATCTCTACTAGTTAATCAACAGCTGATTGGGGGAAAACATAAAGCAGGTAAATGGGAAAGTCAGTCAAAGTAAATAATCAATTATTTGAATGTCTTGCTTAAACAGGAACTGGCAAGGATAGAAGTTTGAGAGATGAGCTAAAAATGTGGTCTTTATCAATCAGCCACGTAACTAGTTGCAAAAACAAGAAGGTTAGATTAGCTTCAACACAAAACACTGACATGCAGAAACATGTTTACAGAATCCTTACAGGACTGTACATCCACAAACAGGCAGATGTGGTTCTTAATCCAGATCTCTAATCCAGATCTTTAATCCAGCCCTTTAATAATCCAGCTCTTTAACATACTCCAACTACATTACTGTGGAAGCAGCCATCACTGCCAGAATGTGTCGACACGGCCTATGCACGCCTTCCCATTCCCCGTAATCAACGTGGCAGCCCACTTCTTTGCACTCCTCTGCTCTCCCCCTCCTTCTTCTAGATCTCCTAATCTCATGCTAGAGTGCTATGACAGGTAGGTATTTGCAGTGGATTAAGGCTGTAATATTTTGGCATTAACGTGAATTAATATCACAATGAATATGGAACATTTGGGTAATTACCAACTCTTATGCTCCCCATGCTGTTTCTAGGGACGTGTCAAAGGATTTACTTTTTTATTTATTTTATAAAAAATAAAAAAATCTCTGTATGGCTGGGTTGGGATTTTCCCTCAATTTATTATTTGTGATTATGCCAGTCCTACTCGTAATCTCTTCTAGCCCCTATAAATAGGTTGAAAGCACTTATTATTATGGAGTCGTCCTTGATGAAACAATTTTGCTCAATGCTTGTAATTGCTTATTAATTAAATATTGACACAAGACTTAAACACGGCCTGTCATACTCTGACACCTTCTAAGCAGGATGGGTCAGAACTGTGCATCACGTAGAATGTATGCACACATGACTGTAAGTCGCTTTGGATAAAAGCATCTGCTAAATGGCATATATTATTATTAATATTATCATCCCTTTTCTCCTTTTGATGGGAGAGATTACGAGAGACATCTTCCTATGAAATAATTCATAACAAAGTAATCATTGCTGTTTACACGTGTGTGTGTGTGTGTGTGTGTGTGTGTGTGTGTGTGTGTGTGTGTGTGTGTGTGTGTGTGTGTGTGTGTGTGTGTGTGTGTGTGTGTGTGTGTGTGTGTGTGTGTGTGTGTGTGTGTGTGTGTGTGTGTGTGTGTGTGTGTGTGTGTGTACGTGTGACTTGACTTGAAAAACTTTCTTGGGCAAAAGCACCTTTCTCAGCACAAACACGTAGATAGATCAGTGTTGTGCCGTTTCAGTGCAGACATATTGCATAGAAAAAGAGGCGATGTGATACCTTGCTATTTTTGGAAAATCATTTTCAGCATGCATTTACATGCAAATGTTCCCCTTCCCAGCCACTCTGCAGCACAGGAAATCATTGTCTCATCAGGTAAAAGATGGATTTCATCCCAAGGCCCTTGTTAAAGGAACCATCTGAATACACATGGTTTGTGCTGCTGTGCAGCTCTGCTTCCTGGTTTAGACTACTCTGCTTCCTGGTTTAGCCTACTCTGCTTCCTGGTTTAGACTACTTTTGGGCAGAGCTGCATGGATATAGAAAAGTGGTACTGTGTTATAAGGTATAAAGAGGACAGTTAGCATATATAGCACAGAATCAATGTAGCTTAAAGGTGGTCTCAAAGAAACATGTGGATGTTGTAATAATAATCCATGTCAATAATCATAATAATGACTCGCCATGTCAATAATACAGTGACAATGTAGTGTATATCAACCGACAGGCTAGAGCTCTCATTTGACTTGGACACCAATTCAATTCAATAACTCAACAATCATTATTGGTCATATTCACAATTGTAACATATTGAAATATCCATCAATGTTGTGTAGAGAGTTGCAGCCTGGGAATTATTTGGTGACTTTCATGTTATCTTCAAGCTGTATACTTGTTCTGTAGTGGCAAACGGTGAACCCCCACCGACCAGCCTGTTATCATCCGACAGGGGAAATCAAAACTTTTAGATTTTTAGGGATAATCTATTCAATCAGTGTTCTCATAAATGCATACTTATTAGTTGTAGATCAAAAAAATTACACTGACTCCTAAAATGTATGGGATTATTTTATCTCTGGGCAAGACTTTTGTCAGCAGAGGATTGTGGGGATCACAGAGGGCAACAATTGGATTTTTGAGCAGAAAGTAGATTGCCTACAAAATCATTTAAACTGCTAAGAACTTTCCATTGAAATGCATTTTTCAATCCAGACTCTAGATCTGACAATATACAGAACCCTTTCAAAGGACTGAACAGCGCATTAACATGCAATATATATAGAACAGACCAGGAAGGGTTCATGTTTGTAACTTCTCCATTAAATTATGATTATCTCAAGTACAACACAACACTTCGTCCTTGGGTTTTCGTATTGTCTACAATGTTTGCTGTGATTGTCATTGTGATTAGTAATTGTTAGTGATGTTAGTCACTGTTAGTGATGTTAGTCATTGTGATCAGTCATTGTTTGTGATGTTAGTGATTTTTAGCAATGTTAATCTTTGCGATTAGTCATTGTTAGTGATGTTAGCCATTGTGATTAGTCTTTTTTTCTTAAACTTATTAACCCCTCCATGACCAAACATTAACTATTTAATCCCAACCCTCAGCAACTCTCAGCCCATCCCACCTATCACCATAGACCACCCTTGTTTGGTTTCATGTTCCATATATTTTTTAAATTGTGCTGTGATGTTTTATAGTTTTGAATCTTTCTAATCGTATATTATCCACAGATTGTGAGCTGAAGATGAAACCCTTTCCTACGAGTATTATTATATTATTTATTGACTGACTATGACTTTCCAAATCGCCCAACACTGCTATTTGTAAGGTTAATTTTAAGTGCATGTTATGATTTTTTTTATAATTCCTGAACCTGTGACCAAAAACAAGCTACAGAGTGGCAATACCAGAATAAATTATCTATTGATTCTGCCTCTTCGCAATAAAGAGCTGAGATTGTTGTATGCCCCATATATATATATATATATATATATATATATATATATATATATATATATATAGCATTCTGTTGGTGGCAAGAATTGTATTTAATCATTTAAATTGAAAAACTGTGTGAATCAAGTGTAGTTTTTTTACCAGTTCATAAATCGCGTGCCATGGAATTGGTACATCAAAAATCTCCTTCCATTTATTTTGTAACCAGTATGGCGCAGCTGTCACCATTTTTGTCCTCGGATGAAACTAGTATATTTTTCTATTTATGCTAGTTACTTTCAGTGAATTTGTATCATTAATATATGGCAGGCAAACAGGTTCCCTACCTTCTTCCTTTTCCACTTGCTTCCTCCATTTTTGTGGTAGTGCTGCAATCAGTTGGTTGTACATTTGGATTGAGCAGATATTCCCCTAGATTTTCGGTAAGTGCGTATGTGACATAACTCCTCCGTTTCTATTCATAATATCATTAATAAATATAATACAATAAAATATTTGAGTTTAACCATAACATTTGTTGTAATATTTGTCTATCTTTTCTGGAGGATCAAATTCAAATTGTAACCAGCTTTGTATGGCTTTAAAAAAAGGGCAATAGTTTAAACAACATTTCATTGTCAATGAGACTGTGCAGGTATCCAGATTGCGGACTTAAGAAAACACTAGCGTCATCGTCATACATTGACACTTTTGTTTTTATCCCCTGGATTTCTAACCCCTTGATGTTCTTGTTGGATCTAATTTTAATAGCAGCATTTCAATGGCCATAATAAATAGATATGGAGACAACGGACAGCCTTGATTTACTCCTCTTAAAAGCTCAATGCTTAGAAGTAACTATTATTGACTATTTTACATCTGGGGTTGCCGTACGGCACTTTAACCCATTGTATAAGAGATTTACCAAAACTAAAGTAAACCTGGCATTTATATATAAATTCTAGTCGTACTTTATCAAATGCGTATTCAAATTCTGTTACGAAGACCAGACCTGATATCTTCGATGTTTCATAATGTTCACTTGTTTCAAGTAATTGTCATACATTATCTACAATATATCCTCCATGTAAAAAACCTGTCTGATTAGTGTGGTATCCTCACATACCTCCCCTCTATTAGAGAGGTCTACCTCGGGGGATGGTAATAGAGGGGAGGTATGTGAGGCGAGGTTGGCTCCCTCTGCTAGGGAATTATGGGAGCTGGGCACCCCGACATGGACAACTCTAAGTAGAGGAAAGTGCCAACCAGCCGTGGAGGCCAAATAAAAGGAGCACGGTGGCACAACGCGAGGGAGAACGGGGAGGAACCAAGCAACAGTAGAGAAGAAGGGCCGAACTAAACCTAAGTGATTTTCTTTGTTATGTTTATTTTCTGTCTTAGTAAAGTTGTTTTTGTAAACCTTCCTGTCTCTGTGTCAATCTCTGCACACTCAACTCAACACCCCATGGTTTACCACATTAGAATGAACAACGTCTCGTACAAACTTTTTTATTCTATGTGCTATGCATTTCAGCAGGATATTTGCATCACAACATTGAAGTGTTAGAGGCCTCCAGTTTTTTTAATTTACTGGATCTTTAAACTTACCACCTGGGTCCTGTTTTAGTAGTCATGAAATCAGACCTTGAGGACCTGAACGTCTACCATTTGTATAAGAGTAATTAAATCATGCTAATAATGGATCTTTGAGTACATCAAAAAAGGTCTGATGTACGTCTACTGATTTACCGTCAATCCTTGGTGTTTTTCCAGACTGAAAAGATGTTCTTGGCTCAAAAATTTGACTCAGTAATCCACCGGTTTCCCTCGCATACAAATGAATTCCGTAAGTTACCAATAAACCTCGTCCAAACAAGTCAAACAACGTTTCTAATCAATCCTCAGGTACCCTAATATGTAAATTAATTATACGATTTAAGACGGAGAATAGTATGTTCATTACCGGAGATAAATAACCAGGTGCGCGCTCTCATCCACGCATGTAAAAACTCTACAGCCAAAATGGGAGCTACTTTCAAAAACTACAAATTATAGCTCATTTTTCAAAGAACAAGCTTGCATCTCTTTCTAAAGACTGTTGACATCTAGTGGAAGCCCTAGGAACTGCAATCTGGAAGGTAATTCCTTTTACTTCCTTTTTTACTTTTGATGCCAGAAAAAGTGAGAATAGAAAGTAATCAAGACGGCTAGCTTGGTTAAGCCTCCTCCATGTATATCTCACTATGTCAGGGTTTTTCAACCTTCATATATCCACTAGTTCTAATGTATCCATCATCTTTGTGATTAGTCATTGTTAGTGATGTTAGTCATTTTGATTTTCAAGCTGAGAATCTGTGGCAAATAATCACATGCAGCAAACTCTCATTTAATGTTGTTTGAATTAGCTAGTGATGTTTTAATGGATTTTAATGTCAACTCTGCCAAAAGGAAAATATGTTTATCAAAGTATTTCTTCAGTAAACAATCACCAGAGGAGCACTCACTAATTTACATCAGGGCTGACATTATAATAATTTTCACCAGGGTTGGGAGTAACTGATTACATGTAATTTGAATAGAAAACAAACTGTAATCAGTTACTTCAATGTTCCCTCTAAACTGCGAGCCAAGCACTTCCTCCAGGACTGCCGCTGGAGGAAGAAATGCCATGCAGCTCATAGACTCAAGAGATTGAACTTTAGTTTGCACTATATAGATCAACCTTTTTTCTGTGATCGAATCAACATTATATTAACCTCTTTTCAATGCAACAAACCATTTGTTTTTGCAAGAATGAGTCTGTGATTTTGATGTAGGCAGAGCCAGAGCGCAATGGAGTAGAATTATTTTGGCTGGGGTAGCCCACCAGCATTCTTTTCAGATCAGAGTGTGCACATTTGTTGATATTGTTTGCTATTTTGCGAGTTATTAGCCCAGTTGTAGATAATTATAGGTCAGCAATGGGGAGTAACTGCTTCTTGCAAGAGCACAAAACGTGTAGGCTGTATTTGAAAAGCCAGTTAGGTGAAAAGCTTATCTCTTAATGAAGAGGCAGTTTTGTATTTTGAGACAGGATTTAATTTGAAAATATGCAGAGGGGTAGTATACAGATATGGCAGCTCTGCTTCTAGTGCCTAAGCAACTTTGCAGTATTTCGTTTTTTTTTCTTACATTATTAGCCCTAAACATTTTTGTGTTTTTACATACAGCCAGAAATAACTTTTGGATATCAAAGCGGCGATAGTTCACCAGCATTATGACCAGCAATATGACTTTCCCCAATTGGATCCTTTGTTTGCACCCCTCAGGGCAACTGAAATTACCCCAGAGACTGCTCCAAGATGCCGCCAGCGAAGAAGAGGTAATCGGAGTGGACATCTAGTCTGATTCAGGAGGCGGGCACACCATCCACCACTTCTGAGTATTTTACACGCTAATGTTCAGTCTCTGGACAATAAAATAGACAAGCACACGGCGAGGATCTCCTTCCAGAGAGACATCAGGGACAGTAACATACTCTGTTTCATGGAATCATGGCTCTCTCCAGATATTTTGTCCCCGTCCATACAGCCAGCTGTGTTCTCAGTACATCACGCAGACAGGAATAAAGAACTCTCTGAGAAGAAGAAGGGCGGTGGTGTATGCTTAATGATTAACCACTCACGGTGTGATTGTGATAACTTACAAAAACTTAAGTCCTTTTGTTCACCCAACCTAGAATACCTCACAAACAAATGCTGACCATATTACCTGCTAAGAGAATACCCTTCGGTTATAGTCATAGCCGTGTCGCTGGCGATTTTAACAAAGCAAATTTGAAGAAAATGCTAACAAATTTCTATCAACATACTGAACGTAGTACTTGCGCAGAGAAAACATATGTCCACTGCTATTCACTCTTCCAGAATGCCTACCAGCCCCCCCCCCACTCTCCTTTTGGCAAATCTGATCAACTAAATTGTTTTCCTCCCTTCCTAGATGCAGAAATTCAAAGAGGAAGTAACCATGGTAAGGTCTAGACAATGCTGGTCTGACCGATCGGTATCCATTCCATGCTTCACGATTGTGAAATTTTCCGGTTAGCCTCAGAGAGTAACATCGATTTATACACAGACACGGTGACTGAGTTCATCAGGAAGTGTATAGGGGATGTTGTTCCTACTGTGACTATCCAAACCTACCGAAACCAGAAACCGTGTGCAGATGGCAGCATTCACACTAAACTTAAAGCGCGAAATACCACATTTAACCATGGCAAGGTGACCAGGAATATGGTTAAATACAAACAGTACCTAGTTATTCACTCCATAAGGCAATAAAACAGGCAAAACATCAGTACAGAGACAAAGTGGAGTCGCCATTCAACGGCTCAGACACAAGACGTATGTGGCAGGGTCAAGAGACAATCACAGATTACAAAGGGAATACCAGCAATGTCGCGGACACCGATGTCTTGCTCCCGGACAAGCTAAACACCTTCTTCGCCCGCTTTGAGGATAACACAGAGTCATCAACGCGGACAACTCCCATGAACTGTCAGCTCTCGTTCTCCACTCTTGTTACACTCTGACATTACTTGTACTAATATTTATATATTTCTTAATTCCATTATTTTACTTCAGATTTGTGTGTATTGTTGTGAATTGTTAGATATTACTGCACTGTTGGAACACAAGAATTTCACTACACCTGCAATAACATCTGCTAAATATGTGTATGTGACCAAATAACATTTTATTTTACTTGATTTTTACAATGCAATTTACTGTCAGCTACAGTGGGGAGAACAAATATTTGATACACTGCCGATTTTGCAGGTTTTCCCACTTACAAAGCATGTAGAGGTCTGTAATGTTTTATCATAGGTACACTTAAACTGTGAGACGGAATCAAAAAAAAATCCAGAAAATCACATTGTATGATTTTTTACTTCTTAAGGTATAGGTGGCAGCATTTTCACTTTTGGCCAAATGTCAACTTCCTGCTGCTCATGCCAAGAATATAAGATATGCATATTATTAGTAGATTTGGATAGAAAACACTCTGAAGATTCTAAAACTGTTTGAATCATGTCTGTGAGTATAACAGAACTTATATAGCAGGCAAAATCCAAAGGACTAACCATTCAGAATTTTTTTTGTTGAGGTCTCTGTCTGTTCAGTGTGTTCATATTGGGAAACGATATTTCTTAGGCACTTGTTTTCAGTTCTTACTGCTTCCACTGGATGTCACCACTCTTTGAAATTTGGTTGAGGTTATTCCTTTGTGCAACGAAGAAGTATGGCCATCTAGGAAATGGGTAACACTGTTGAGAGTTGCTCAAGACTTGAAAAGTTGCGTTAGTTTCCTTTCGTGCTCTATTGAAAACAGATAGACCCGTCTTCAATTTGATCGATTATTAACGTTTCAAAATACCTAAAGTTGTATTACAAAAGTAGCTTGAAATGTTTTGGCAAAGTTTACAGGCAACTTCTGAGATATTTTGTAGAGACGTTGCGCAATTTGGAAGATGATTTTTTTCTGGGTCAAACACGCCAAATAAATGAACATTTTGGATATATATGGACAGAATTAATCGAACAAAAGGACCAATTGTGATGTTCATGGGACATATTGGAGTGCCAACAGAAGAAGCTTGTCAAAGGTAAGGCATGTTTTATATTTTATTTCTGCGTTTTGTGTAGCGCCTGCAGGGTTGAAACATGCTACTCTCTTTGTTTACTGTTGTGCTATCATTAGATAATAGCTTCTTATGCTTTCACCGACAAAAGCCTTTGTAAAATCTGACATGTTGACTGGATTCACAACGAGAGTAGCTTTAATTTAATATCTTACATGTGTGATTTAATGAAAGTTTGATTTTTATATAACTTTATTTGAATTTGCGTGCTGCATTTTCCCTGGCTTTTGGCCACGTGGCACGCAAGAGTCCCCTATACCATAAGAAGTTAAGTAATTAATTTGCAATTTATTGCATGACATAAGTATTTGATCACCTACCAACCAGTAAGAATTCCGGCTCTCACAGACCTGTTAGTTTTTCTTTAAGAAGCCCTCCTGTTCTCCACTCATTACCTGTATTAACTGCACCTGTTTGAACTCGTTACCTGTATAAAGGCACAATCAAACAGACTCCAACTTCTCCACAATGGCCAAAACCAGAGAGCTGTGTAAGGACATCAGGGTTAAATTGTAGACCTGCACAAGGCTGGGATGGGCTACAGGACAATAGGCAAGCAGCTTGGTGAGAAGGCAACAACTGTTGGCGCAATTATTCGAAAATTGAAGGAGTTCAAGATGACAGTCAATCACCCTCAGTCTGGGGCTCCATGCAAGATCTCACCTCGTTGGGCATCAATGATCATGAGGAAGGTGAGGGATCAGCCCAGAACTACACGGCAGGACCTGGTCAATGACCTGAAGAGAGCTGGGACTACAGTCTCAAAGAAAACCATTAGTAACACATTACGCAGTCATGGATTAAAATCTTGCAGCGGACGCAAGGTCCCCATGCTCAAGCCAGCGCATGTCCAGGCCTGTCTGTATTTTGCCAATGAACATCTGGATGATCCAGAGGAGGAATGGGAGAAGGTCTTGTGGTCTGATGTGACAAAAATAGAGCTTTTTGGTCTAAACTCCACTCGCCGGTGATTGGAGGAAGAAGAAGGATGAGTACAACCCCAAGAACACCATCCCAACCGTGAAGCATAGAGGTGGAAACATACTTATTTGGGGATGCTTTTCTGCAAAGGGGACAGGACGACTGCACCGTATTGAGGGGAGGATGGATGGGGCCATGTATCGCGAGATCTTGGCCAACAACCTCATTCCCTCAGTAAGAGCATTGAAGATGGGTCGTGGCTGGGTCTTCCAGCATGACAACGACCCGAAACACACAGCCAGGGCAACTAAGGAGTGGCTCCATAAGAAGCATCTCAAGGTCCTGGAGTGGCCTAGCCAGTCTCCAGACCTGAACCCAATAGAACATCTTTGGCGGGAGCTGAAAGTCCATTTTGCCCAGCAACTGCCCCAAAACCTGAAGGATCTGGAGAAGGTCTGTATGGAGGAGTGGGCCAAAATCCCTGTTACAGTGTGTGCAAACCTGGTCAAGAACTACAGGAAACATATGATCTCTGTAATTGCAAACAAAGGTTGCTGTACCAAATATTAAGTTATGCTTATCTGATGTATCAAATACTTATGTCATGCAATATAATGCAATTTAATTACTTAAAAATCATACAATGTGATTTTCTGGAATTTGATTTAGATTCTGTCTCTCAAAGTTGAAATGTACCTATGATACAAATTACAGACCTCTACATGAAAGTAGGAAAACCTGCAAAATCAGCAGTGTATCAAATACTTGTTCTCCCCACTGTATTTGACACATGGTGTTGAGCTATTTCCTTGTGAAAAGACACAATACTCTATTGGCTACTTTCTAAAACTGTAAGGGTACAGCCTCGGAGTTCACTGTAAACGTGGGCCGGAAATGACACACAATTCTCACAATGTTCATGTTTCCACTCACAAGACCAAAAATGTGTTCAGTGCCCTAATGGAACAATGTTTACGTTACCAGTAAAAATATTGTAATCACATGGTAATCACTACATTATTACTACTTGGATTACTTGTATTACATTCCGAATTGATGATTTCTCAATTACATTTAATTCAGCATTGAAAAAAGGCACAAGTTTTAAGTTTGTTCCACCTGAGCGAGTCAGAGACCACTATGATGTGTGCTTAGACTACAGTCCAAGCTATCTTTTCCAATGGTGCGACTGCATTCAGCATCCAAAGATTTTACAATTTGAATAAACAACAAAATGGATTTACCCTGCAATAGATGTCGGTCAATTGGCAACATATATTTGTGTCTTCTTCTAATGCCTCTTAAGGGGAAAGTAATCTAAAAGTAACTGAATGTAATTAGATTACGTTACTAAATATGGGTAATCCAAAAGTTGCGATACTGATTAACTTGTAACTGTAACTGATTACATTTAGAAAGTAACCTACCCAACGCTGCTCTTAAGGGAGAAAGTAATCCAAAAGTAACTATCTAAAGTAATCAGATCATGTTACTACATTTGTATAATCAAAAGGTTATGTTACTGATTACAATTTTGGGCAGGTAACTATGAACTGTAACTGTTTATATGTACAATTAACCTACCCAACCCTTATTATCACAATACAAAAAGCAATTCAGCAGAAAAAAATGGGGGGTTTGGGGGCCTCGAGCAGAGCATGGAGGGGCCTCAAGCAGAGAGAAAAAGAAAACATTACTAGCATATAGAGTACCATTCAAAAGTTTGCACACCGCAAATCATTACAAGGTTGTTGTTTTTTTTAAACTATTTTCTACAATAGCGAAGACACCAACACTGTGAAATAACACATATTGCATCATGCAGTAACCAAAAAAGTGCTAATTCGTCAAAGTAGCCACCCTCTGCCTTGATTAGGGTGGCTGCTAGGCACTGCAGGTAGCCTAGTGGTTAGAGCATTGGGCAAGTAACCAAAAGGTTGGTGGATCAAATTCCTGTACTGATAAGTAAAAAATCTGTTGTTCTGCCCCTGAACAAGGCAGTTAAGGGGATAGGGCTGTCTACTGCCCCCGCTGGAGTAATTGCGTGCCCATAGTAAACATAATTTGTTTTTGTCAAAAGTTGCTAATATATGCAAATAAAAAAATATTATTGAATAGAAAACACTCTAAAGCTTCTAAAACCGTTTAAATTATGTCTGTATGTAAAGCAGAACTCTCAGGGCAGTCATTCTCCCAAACTCTCTCTTGTCATCAGAAAAGTTGGCCCAACTTTGACGTCATCGCCCCCACCCTGCCCAAGCACTTACAGGTCTGGGAACAGTCTCTCTGTCTTCAGCGCCATCTCAACTTTCAATGGGGCTTCTCATTTTGAGAATCGCTCGCTCACAAGAGTTTTGGCGGGCCGAAACCTTTCGGTCACGTGAAAAAACAGGTCACTTTTATGCGCGCTCTGCTCCGGTCCTGTCTTTTTTCCAAGATCGATTATACAATGCATGCGTTTCTGTTCGTTCTCACGATTGCTGTACACCTTTATAACATGTTAAAGCTTGATTATGAACTTAGTTTGATAAGTTTAGTCGACATATAATATGTAAGTTCGACGTTTTGGTGCCCATCCACTTGACTTTTGGCTACATTTCAACCGAAATGTGTCGTGTTTGAGAACCGAAAGACACAGACTGCAAAACTAAAAGCTGTTTTTGGTAAGTATAATTCCTTCCAGGTCTTCTGATGGAAGAACAGCAAAGGTAAGGGAATATTTATGTGGTAAATTTGGGTTTATGTGGACTCCAAGATAGAGGAGCCATAATGCTACTTTTTGAGCGCCGACTCATAGTATAGCCTAGTGAACGAAACCTGTAACGTTAAAAATAAATGTAACACAGCGATTGCATTCAGAAGAAGTGTATCTAACTATATATATGTAGAACATGCATATTTAGTCAAAGTTTATGATGTGTATTCCTTGTTAGCTGACGTTATCTGCCGGAGCTATCGTCATTTCTCAGGACATTTGAGTAGCATTTTTTGAATGATGCATCATTGTAAACAGAGATTTATGGATATATATAGCATATTATTGAAAAAAACATAAATGTACTGTGTAACATGTTATATTACTGTCATCTGATGAAGATTTTAAAAGGTTAGTGCATTATTTTTCTTTTAATCCTGCGTTTGTTGATTGCATATTTTTTTCAACTTGGCTATGCAAATTAGCTGTGTCTTCGGTGGTGGTTTGACATAAATATGTGCTATGTTTTCTCCGTAAAACATTTTAAAAATCTGACTTGCTGGGTAAATAAACAAGGTGTTTATCTTTCATTTGAGCCATTGGACTTGTTAATGTGTGGAGGTTAAATATTTTTAGGAATATTTTTGCGTTCCTTGCGCCACCTTCCAGCTGAACGTGGGGGGGGGGTGTTCCAAAATTGGAACCCTAGTCCCCTTCTGGTTAACCCACTGTTTCTAGGCTGTCATTGTAAATAAGAATTTGTTCTTAACTTTCTTGCCTACTCAAAATAATCAAATAAAAATGACAGCTTTGTATTCTCTAAACCAGCTTTATGAAATAGTCACCTGGAATGCATTTCAATTAACAGGTGTGCTTTGTTAAAATGTCATTTGTGGAATTTATTTTCTACTTAATGTGTTTGAGCCAATCAGTTGTGTTGTGACAAAGTAGGGGTGGTAAACAGAAGATAGCCCTACTTGGTCAAAGACCAAATCCATATAATGGCAAGAACAGCTGAAATAAGCAAAGAGAAATGACAGTCCATCATTACTTTAAGACATGAAGGTCAGTCAAGGACAATTTCAAGAACTTTCAACGTTTCTTCAAGTGCAGACACAAAAACCATCAAGTGCTATGATGAAACTAGCTCTCATGAGTACCACCACAGGAAAGGAAGACCCAGAGTTAATTTTGCTGCAGAGGATAAGTTCATTAGAGTTACCAGCCTCAGAAATTGCAATCCAAATGAACTCTTCACAGAGTTCAAGTTCAGACACATCTCCACATACACTGTTCAGAGGAGACTGCGTGAATCAGGCATTCATGGTCGAATTAATGCAAAGAATTCACTACTAAATGACATCAATAATAAGAAGAGACTTGCTTGGGCCAAGAAACACAAGCAATGGACATTAGACTGGTGGAAATCTGTCCTTTTGTCTGATGAGTCCAAATTTTGAGATTTTGACTTCCAACCGCCATCTCTTTGTGAGATGCAGAGTAGTTTAACGGATGATCTCTGATTGTGTGGTTCCCACCATGAAGCATGGTGGAGGAGGTGTGATGGTGTGGGGGTGCTTTGCTGGTGACACTGTCTGTGATTTATTTAGAATTCAAGGCACACTTAACCAGAATGGCTACCACAGAATTCTGCAGCAGTATGCCATGCCATATGCAATGAACAAAAACAACTCAAGGCTGTGTAAGGGGAAATTGACCAAGAAGGAGAGTGATGGAGTGCTGCATCAGATGACCTGGCTTCCACAATCACCTGACCTCAACCCAATAGAGATGGTTTGGGATGAGTTGGACCGCAGAGTAAAGGACAATCAGCTAACAAGTGCTTAGCATATGTGGGAACTCCTTCAAGACAGTTGGAAATTCATTCCAGGGGAAGCTGGTTGAGAGAATGCCAAGATTGCGCAAAGCTGTTATCAAGGCAAAGGGTGACTACTTTTGGTCACTATATGATTCCATATGTGTTTTTTCAAAGTTCTGATGTCTTCACTATTATTTGACAATGTAGAAAATAGTATAAAGAAAAACATTTAATGCGTAGGGTTGTCCAAACATTTGACTGGTAATGTTTGGGGTCAATAATACATTTCCTTGTTTTTGAAAGAAAAGCTTTTTTTGTCCATTAAAATAACATCAAATTGATCAGAAAAACAGTGTAGACATTGTTAATATTGTAAATGACTATTGTAGCTGGAACCGGCTGATTTTTTATGGAATTTCTAAATATGCTTACAGAGGCCCATTATCAGCAACCATCACTCCTGTGTTCCAATGACACGTTGTGTTAGCTAATCCAGGGTTTATCATTATAAAAGGATAAGTGATCATTAGAAAACCCTTTTGCAATTATGTTAGCACAGCTGAAAACTATTGTTCTGATTAAAGAAGCAATAAAACTGGCCTTTAGACTAGTTGAGTATCTGGAGCATCAGTATTTGTGGGTTCGATTACAGGCTCAAAATGGCTGGAAACGAAGCACTTTCTTCTGAAACTCGTCAGTTTATTCTTGTTCTGAGAAATAAAAGCTATAGCATGTGAGAAATTGCCAAGAAACTGAAGATCTCGTACAACGCTGTATACTACCCCCTTCAGAGAACAGCGAAAACCGTCTCTGACCAGATTAGAAAGAGGAATGGGAGGCTGCTGTGCCCAACTGAGCAAGAGGACAAGTACATCAAAGTGTCTAGTTTAGAAACAGACGCCTCACAAGTCCTCAACTGGCAGCTTCATTAAATAGTACCCGCAAAACACCAGTCTATATACATTTGAAGTCGTAAATGTATACACACCATAGCCAAATACATTTAAACTCAGGTTTTCACAATTCCTGACATTTAATCAGAGTACGAATTCCCTATTTTAGGTCAGTTTGGATCACCACTTAATTTTAAGAATGTGAAATGTCAGAATAATAGTAGAGTGAATTATTTATTTCAGCTTTTATTTATTTCATCACATTCTCAGTGGGTCAGAAGTTTACATACACTCAATTAATATTTGGTAGCATTGCCTTTAAATTGTTGAACTTGGGTCAAACTTTTTGGGTAGCCTTCCACAAGCTTCCCACAATAAGTTGGGTGAATTGTGGCCCATTCATCCTGACAGAGCTGGTGTAATTGAGTCAGGTTGGTAGGCCTCCTTGCTCGCACACACTTTTTCAGTTCTGCCCACAAATTTTCTATAGGATTGAGGTCAGGGCTTTGTGATGGTCACTCCAATACCCTGACTTTGTTGTCCTTAAGCCATTTTCCCACAACTTTGGAGGTATGCTTGGAGTCATTGTCCATTTGGAAGACCCATTTGCAACCAAGCTTTAACTTCCTGACTGATGTCTTGAGATGTTGCTTTAATATATTCACATAATTTTCCTACCTCATGAAGCTATCTATTTTGTGAAGTGCACCAGTCCCTCCTGCAGCAAAGCACCTCCACAGCATGATGCTGCCACCCCCATGCTTCACGATTGGTTTTGTTCTTCGGTATGCAAGCCACCCCCTTTTTCCTCCAAACATAACGATGGCCATTATGGCCAAACAGTTCTATGTTTGTTTCATCAGACAAGAGGACATTTCTCCAAAAAGTATGATCTTTGTCCCCATGTGCAGTTGCAAACTGTAGTCTGGCTTTTTTATGGCGGTTTTGGAGCAGTGGCTTCCTCCTTGCTGAGCGGCCTTTCAGGTTATGTCGATATAGGACTAATTTTACTGTGGATATAGATACTTTTTTACCTGTTTCCTTCAGCATCTTCACAAGGTCCTTTGCTGTTGTTCTGGGATTGATTTGCACTTTTCGCACCAAAGCACGTTCATCTCTAGGAGACAGAACTCGTCTCCTTCATGAGCAGTATGACGTCTGCATGGTCCCATCGTGTTTGTACTTGCATACTATTGTTTGTACAGATAAATGTGGTACCTTAAAGCGTTTGGAACTTGCTCCTAAGGATGAACCAGACTTGTGGAGGTCTACAATTTATTTTTGAGGTCTTGGCTGATTTCTTTGAGTTTTAAGGTAGGCCTTGGGATACATCCAATAGGTACACCTCCATTCGACTCAAATGATGTCAATTAGTCTATCAAAAGCTTCTAAAGCCATTACATCACTTTCAGGAATTTTCCAAGCTGTTTAAAGGCACAGTCAACTTAGTGTACATTAACTTCTGACCCACTGGAATTGTGATACAGTGAATTATAAGTTAAGAAATCAGTTGTAAACAATTGTTGGAAAAATTACTTGTGTCATGCACAAAGTAGATGTCTTAACCGACTTGCCAAAACTATAGTTAGTTTACATGAAATTTCCAACTTCCAACTTCAACTGTGCATATATATATATATATATATATATACAGTATATCACAAAAGTTAGTACACCCCTCACATTTTTGTAAATATTTGAGTATATCTTTTCATGTCACAACATTGTAGAAATGACACTTTGCTACAATGTAAAGTTATGAGTGTACAGCTTGTATAACATGTGTACATTTGCTGTCCCCTCAAAATAACTCAACACACTGGCAGCAAAAGTGAGTACACCCCTAAGTGAAAATGTCCAAATTGGGCCCAAAGTGTTAATATTTTGTGTGGCCAACATCATTTTCCAGCACTGCCTTAACCCTCTTGGGCATGGTGTTCACCAGAGCTTCAGAGGTTGAAACTGGAGTCCTCTTCCACTCCTCTTGACAACATCACGGAGCTGGTGGATTTTAGAGACCTTGCACTCCTCCATCTTCCGTTTGAGGATGCCCCACAGATGCTCAATAGGGTTTAGGTCTGGAGACATGATTGGCCAGTCCATCACCTTCACCCTCAGCTTCTTTAGCAAGGCAGTGGTCGTCTTGGAGGTGTGTTTGGGGTCGTTATCATGTTGGAATACTGCCAAGCAGGCCTGGTCTCCGAAGAGAGGGGGATCATGCTCTGCTTCAGTATGTCACAGTACATGTTGGCATTCATGGTTCCTTCAATGAACTGTAGCTCCCCAGTGCCGGCAGCACTCATGCAGCCCCAGACCATGACACTCCACCATGCTTGACTGTAGTCAAGAGACACTTGTCTTTGTACTCCTCACCTGGTTGCCACCACACATGCTTGACATCATCTGAACCAAATAAGTTTATCTTGGTCTCATCAGACCACAGGACATGGTTCCAGTAATCCATGTCCTTAGTCTGCTTGTTTTCAGCAAACTGTTTGCGAGCTTTCTTATGCATCATCTTTAGAAGAGGCTTACTTCTGGGATGACAGCCATGAAGGCCAATTTGATGCAGTGTACGGCGTATGGTCTGAGCACTGACAGGCTGACCCCCCACCCCTTCAACCTCTGCAGCAATGCTGGCAGCACTCATATGTCTATTTCCCAAAGGAAACCTCTGGATATGACGCTGAGCATGTGCACTCAACTTCTTTGGTCGACCATGGCAAAGCCTGTTCTGAGTGGAACCTGTCCAGTTAAACCGTTGTATGGTCTTGGCCAACGTGCTGCAGCTCAGTTTCAGGGTCTTGGCAATCTTCTATAGCCCAGGCCATCTTTATGTGGAGCAACAATTATTTTTTTCAAATCATCAGAGAGTTCTTTGCCATGAGGTGCCATGTTGAACTTCCAGTGACCAGTCAGTATGAGGGAGTGTGAGAGCGATGACACCAAATTTAACACACCTGCTCCCCATTCACACCTGAGACCTTGTAACACTAATTAGTCACATGACAACGGGTAGGAAAAATGGCTAATTGGGCCCAATTTTGACATTTTCACTTAGGGGTGTACTCACTTTTGTTGCCAGCGGTTTAGACATTAATGGCTGTGTGTTGAGTTATTTTGAGGGGACAGCTAATTTACACTATTATACAAGCTGTACACTCACTACTTTACATTGTAGCAAAGTGTCATTTCTTCAGTGTTGTCACAAGAAAAGATATACTCAAATATTTGCAAAAATGTGAGGGGTGTACTCACTTTTGTGATATACTGAGCCCCCTTGATGATGTGAGGCCTGAGGCAATTGACTCTTCTGCCTCATATTAAGTCCTGCACTGTTCTCACACACCACACGCCATTCAGACACACACAAATGGAGATTCTCCCCACTCTCTTGCCCAGCATGGCTACCACCAGCCTGCGGTGGGTAGAGCTCTCATTTGCCTGCCTGTCCACTGTGCTGTGCTGTTGACTGAGAAGGGAGAATCAGCACACACTCGGCTCCTATCTACTAGTGTCTAGAGCAGATTTAAATCCTCTGGCTGTATCCCCCCAGGACTTTGCTAGCTCAGCCCAGGGCAGGGCTTCGTCTCTGGAGCTTCAGTCTAGACATGCCTCCTGGAGCGGAGCCCTATCTGACAGTCGACAATGAAATGGGCAGAAAGGGAGAGAGAAGGAGAGATTCCTCTTCTGGCAGTGTCTGTATCTCTCTCTCTCTCTCTCTCTCTCTCTATATATATATATATATATATATATATATATATATATATATATATATATATATATATATACAGTCAATTCGGGAAGTATTCAGACCCCTTGACTTTTTCCATATTTCTTTAAGTTACAGCCTTATCATAACATTGATTAAATTGTTATTTCTTCACATCAATCTACACACTATATCACACAATGACAAAAATAAAGCAATTAAAAATAAAAAAAATGTCATAAAAATGTAAAACTGAAATATCACATTTACTTAATTAAGTATTCTGACACTTTACTCAGTACTTTGTTGAAACACCTTTGGAAGCATTACTCCCTCGAGATTTCTTGGGTATGATGCTACAAGCTTCCATTTTCTTTCTTTCATTCTCTTCTGCAGATCCTCTAAAGCTCAGTCAGGTTAGATGGGGAGTGTCGCTGCACAGCTATTCTCCAGATGTTCGATCAGGTTCAAGTCTAGGCTCTGGCGGTCCCACTCAATGACATTCGGAGTCTTGTCCTGAAGCCACTCCTGCATTGTCTTGGTTGTGTGCTTTGGGTCGTTGTCCTGTTGGAAGGTGAACCTTTGCCCTTGTCTGAGATCCTGACTGCTTTGGAGCAGGTTTTCATCAAGGATCTCTCTGTACTTTGCTCCATTCATCTTTCCATCGATCCTGTCTAGTCCATTCCGCTGAAAAATATCCCCACAGCGTGATGCTGCAACCACCATGCTTCACTGTAGAGATTGTGCCAGGTTTCCTCCAGACGTGAGGCTTGGCATTCAGGTTAAAGAGTTAAATCTTAGGGCGTCCCGAGTGATGGAGCGGTCTAAGGCACTGCATCGCACTGTCTCCCCCGATTGCTCAGTTTGGCTCGGTCAGCCAGCTCTAGGAAGAGTCTTGGTGGTTCCAAACTTCTTCCATTTAAGAATGATGGTGGCCAATGTGTTCTTTGGGACCTTCAATGCTGTACCCTCCCTCAGATCTGTGCCTCAACACAATCCTGTCTCAGAGCTCTACGGACAATTCCTTCAACCTCATGGCTTGGTTTTTGCTCTGACAGACTGTCAACTGTGGAACCTTATATAGACAGGTGTGTGCCTTTCCAAATCAGGTCCAATCAATTGAATTTACCACTGGTGGGCTCCAATCAAGCTGTAGAAACATCTCAAGGATGATCAATGGAAACATGACGCACCTGAGCTCAATTTCGAGTCTCATAGCAAAGGGTACAAATACCATGTAAATAAGGTATTTCTGTTTTTAAGGATGTAATGAATTAGCAAAAATTTCCAAAAACCTATTTTCACTTTGTCATAATGGGGTGTTGTGTGTAGATTGATGATAAAATCTATTTTTAAGACCCCTCCACTTTTATATATATATATATATATATATGCAAATGCATTTCCAAAACATATAGATATATATATGTGTTTTGTTTTGGAAATGCATTTGCAAATACTATTAATCATGTTCTTCCCAAAAGATGCGTGTGTCGATTATTGTAATTCTCGATTTTGATACATGAATAAGCAATGGCTATTTGAATTTAAATAAGGATTGGTTTACAGATAGAATTCCCGCAGCTTAGAGAATATTTGTATTATGTGGACCAAAAACCATTTCCCTGTATGCCCAATTGTCTTGTGTTTGTTGAATATGGCCCTCAAATAAACCTCAAGTAGCATGTGGATCACTTTCCACAATTGCAGATGGGGTATAGCAAAACAAGCAGCAGTTTGCCTTGTAATTAAAAAAACTCTTACAGTGAATCCAACTTGATCTCACAACAAATGCTCACAATGACCAACAAAAACTTACGTAACATGCTAGCATTTGCTAGCAAAGAAGTAGCCAAAACTAAAACATCTATTGCCAAGGTGGAACCTCCCCTGTCTTTTCAGTCAACCAATCATATGACGACACTTTACTACAGCATCTGCGAAGTAACAAAATTCCATTCCAGCCATGACAGAGCCAATCCTCCATTAGCTCCTCCCACCATCCCCTCCGTGTCCACTGTGATCAAAGCACACATCACCAACAAACACTTTGTGGTCACTTTTGTTGTGCGACTTGTCTGACAACACTTTCCTTTCCAAGCATAAATCTCACTGCAGGCTTACTAGCAACATGGTTACTGTACATTTTAGGGTAAGGTGAGAAAACAAAAGCCTGTGTCAAACTGCTGCATATCGCAGATTAGTCCTGTGCATTACACCCCCTACTTCCTCCATCCAATCAACTACCACTCCATTTCCTGGATTGACTCTTACTGCAATTCATTCTACCACCACTTGAGGGTACATGCACTTAATTGAAATTGTAAATGGTTAATTTAGCCACTGAATGCTGTGAGTAATCAGGGCTTTCAGTCTTGATTGGTTGGTTCTACTGTGTAATTTTGGATATCCCTCCATAATAGGAACCAATCTTTAAGTTGATCACACTTACACATTACCTATCTTATGTTGCATTCAAGACATTCTGATACTTTCCAAGTGGGATACTCGTACCTCATCTTTCTGCAACAAGTTTCCAAATCTGACATTTTTTGTTCAGAGTTCTCTTGAATGTGGAATTACACATCATGCTCTCTCATGCACGTTCACACACACATTCACACACACACCCTCCCAAGATCAATATAACTGAACCATTCCCTTCACAATGATACAGGAGTGGAAGGTAGACGGTAAGAGTATGGCTCCAGGAAGAGAGTGAGAGTATGGCTCCAGGAAGAGAGGGGGAGTATGGCTCCAGGAAGAGAGTGAGAGTATGACTCCAGGAAGAGAGAGAGAGAGAGTATGGCTCCAGGAAGAGAGTGAGAGTATGGCTCCAGGAAGAGAGTGAGAGTATGGCTCCAGGAAGAGAGTGAGAGTATGACTCCAGGAAGAGAGATAGAGAGAGTATGGCTTCAGGAAGAGAGTTGGAGTATGGTTCCAGGAAGAGAGGGAGAGTATGGCTCCAGGAAGAGAGAGAGAGAGTAAGGCTTCAGGAAGAGAGGGAGTGTATGGCTCCAGGAAGAGAGTGAGAATATGGCTCCAGGAAGAGAGTGAGAGTATGGCTCCAGGAAGAGAGTGAGAGTATGACTCCAGGAAGAGAGAGAGAGTATGGCTTCAGGAAGAGAGTTGGAGTATGGTTCCAGGAAGAGAGGGAGAGTATGGCTCCAGGAAGAGAGAGAGAGAGTAAGGCTTCAGGAAGAGAGGGAGTGTATGGCTCCAGGAAGAGAGGGAGAGTATGGCTCCAGGAAGAGAGTGGCAGTATGGCTCCAGGAAGAGAGGGAGATTATGGCTCAAGGAAGAGAGAGAGAGTGTGGCTCCAGGAAGAGAGGGAGTGTATGGCTCCAGGAAGAGAGGGAGAGTATGGCTCCAGGAAGAGAGTGGCAGTATGGCTCCAGGAAGAGAGGGAGATTATGACTCCAGGAAGAGAGAAAGAGATTATGGCTCCAGGAAGAGAGAGAGAGTATGTCTCCAGGAAGAGAGAGAGAGTATGTCTCCAGGAGGAGAGAGAGAGTATGTCTCCAGGAGGAGAGAGAGATTATGGCTCCAGGAAGAGAGAGAGAGTATGGCTCCAGAAAGAGAGAGAGATTATGGCTCCAGGAAGAGGAGTGTATGGCTCCAGGAAGAGAGAGAGATTATGGCTCCAGGAAAAGAGAGAGAGAGAGTAAGGCTTCAGGAAGAGAGGGAGAGTATGGTTCCAGGAAAAGAGGGAGAGTATGGCTCCAGGAAGAGAGGGAGTGTATGGCTCTAGGAAGAGAGGGAGAGTATGGCTCCAGGAAGAGAGGGAGTGTATGGCTCCAGGAAGAGAGGGAGTGTATGGCTCCAGGAAGAGAGGGAGTGTATGGCTCCAGGAAGAGAGGGAGAGTATGGCTCCAGGAAGAGAGGGAGTGTATGGCTCCAGGAAGAGAGGGAGTGTATGGCTCCAGGAAGAGAGGGAGGGGCTCCAGGAAGAGAGGGAGTGTATGGCTCCAGGAAGAGAGGGAGTGTATGGCTCCAGGAAGAGAGGGAGAGTATGGCTCCAGGAAGAGAGGGAGTGTATGGCTCCAGGAAGAGAGGGAGTGTATGGCTCCAGGAAGAGAGGGAGTGTATGGCTCCAGGAAGAGAGGGAGTGTATGGCTCCAGGAAGAGATGGAGTGTATTTCCGGTGGAAGTCAGCTTTTTCCATGTTTTATGGGCTTGACGGGTTAACCAAAGATCTCTAACTTTGCTTGTTGACTATACGTTTAAATGTAGGCTATTGTGTTTCTCCTTATCAATCCCTACAGGACATTTGAATTTGAATCTAATTAGTCAGTACCTTGGCATGTAAGTGAACTGAATGTAGAAGCCTATTACCAACTGGTAATAAAACACCCTCTGTACTGTGTCTGTCTGACACATCAAAAACAGGGCAGTATTTATTCTCTTTGCGACCCGATGTCCTTGTAACACAGAGGACAATTTTTGATTCAATTAATCTCTAAATCTCGGGTAGACATATCACAATTAGTGAAGATGAATGTCTAAAATGTTAATGGAATTCCTCGTCCTGCTTGTTGACAGCTACACGGGAGCCAGACAGTTGTTGTATTTTTCCCGTGTTCCTACGTTTGAGCTTCCTCCCATCAGTATTCAAAGGCAAAGTGCAAATCATTACACAGGTAAAAAATTATTACCTCATGAATCAACACAAATAAAACCTACATTCAGAGAGAGTTCAGTTTCCTTTTTCAAAGTCAACCCCTAATCAATGGGTCTATGAGAAATGGATATGAGAAAACAACATTTAGGAATTTGTAGAATGCATAGATTTTATATATAGATGTGCAAGCCCGCCTTGCAAGCTATCACATCCATGTATCTTAATAAGCAGACTAGTGCTGAGAATTAAGCACTGAATCTGTTGCGGTTCATATCTGTATCTGTCATCCTTTCATAAGATGTGAAATGCATTATTATTGCTTGCCTTCATAAAACATAGTCTCACATATTAATGCAGGAAAGATTCAGGAACACAAATACACTCGCACGCACGCACTTATACACACACACACACACACACACACACACACACACACACACACACACACACACACACACACACACACACACACACACACACACACACACACACACACACACACACACACACACACACACACAAACCCACAAATAAAAACTGCATATCAGCAAAATAAGCAGATGCATGCTGTCAAAATATAAATCAACAATCACTGCACTACATAAACACAAGTGCCAGACCAGCAGAAAAGAAGACAGGAATATATGAACATGAGTACGCAAGTTCCAGAGCTGCAACTCAGTCTTGATTTGAGCCTGAGTGCCAGAACAGAACTGGGGGTAAAACAGTCTGTCTATAAATGTACTGAGGGGAACCATTGGTGGAGGTAGAGTAGAAAAATTGATTTACGGTAGAGCAGATGTCCAGAAGTTTCAGAGAATCATTCAAGTCATATTTTTTCTTGAAGTAACGTGAGATTTTCTCTTGTAGTGATGCTACAATATGATGCATACAATCCCGAGTCATTACAAATATTAAACAATTCTATTAACAAATAGTAGTCCTAGAATACTAGAATGGTAGAATTCTGAATATTATTAGAAATAAAATACATTTATAACAACATTATCCTAAACAACAGCATTCTGGACCAAATCCCCAAAGAGCCAGCAGAGTTGTCAGTAGGTAGGTGGTGTTATCCCCCTCTGGCTAGCTGGTTGGAGATTCAAACTCATGGTCTTAAGCCCATTAAGCCCAAAACACCATCATTCCAGTTGTCCAAAGCTGCACTTACTCTAACAGTATTGTGTGCTATTGTGTTAGCTTATTGTCACGCAAGTTTAGCTAGCTAGTTAGCTTGTCCAAAACAACAATGACAAGAAAATCATCCTCAGTTGCAGACTTAACTGTCAATTGGGGATTTCTATCATACGAGAGGTTTAGGCTTAAGCAACAGTCCTTATGTAGCGTAACACATAATATGCATGTTTATGATTGACACAATATGTATCATCAAGACAGTACAGCTGTTATATTTACTTGAAATATACATGCTGTTGCTTTCATCCCTTCTCCCTGATTGAAACCTCTATATCCCCAGCAAACTGGATTCCAGTGATGGCCTCCGTATTATGTTTTATTTACAGCTCTCGCACCCCCAACTCCCCTGTCAGGAGTAGAGTGGAACATTGGAAAGAGGGAACCAGAAAAAGAAAATCCATTGACTTGAATTCCGGGGGGCTGTTATTTTTAGCCAAAGCAGAAATAATTACCCAAGCAACGTCTAACAAAATTGTTCAGGCTCGGCTAGGCAATTAGGCCAGGCAGAGTGGCTAATGGAGAGAGAATTACACAGACCTTTCCCCCATTAGCCCCCGTGTACACCAGGAAATTTACTGGGAGTACGGGCGAGCCATGACTTCCAAACGAGATTACTCCTCTCGCTGTTCTGCTCTTTTTCTCTCTCTGTTCTCTCTCTCTGTTCTCTCTCTCTCCGTTCTCTCTGTTCTCCACCCCCTCTCTCTCTCTCTCTCCTCTCTCTCTCTCTCTCTCTCTCTACCTCTCTCTGTTCTCTCTGTTCTCTCTGTTTTCTCCCCCCCCCTTTCTCTCTCTCTCTCTCTCTCTCTCTCTCTCTATCTCTATTCCAACACCCACTGGCCAAATCCTTTGTTTAGGGCTATTCCACAGTAACAGAGTGATGCTGAGATTCAGATTTTCATTTTAAAATGTATGTCAAACACAAACCACACAACTCTATGCAATGGACCACTTTGAACTATTTCCACAGATTGTTTTCTACAAAACACATTTACTTGAAGACAGTGCAGATGCAGTGTTTGGTAACAGAATGATGTGGCACCAACAGCACAAACCGCCATTCTGCTGTCAAACTTTGAGTCTGCACTTTGCGTCTGTTTTCCAAGTTTTCCATGTGTCTTTGTAAAATGTTCTGTGGAAATTGCTGAAAGTAGTCCTTGTGGTTTGTTGTATGGTTTGTTTAGCCTTGCAATTATTGTTATTTGCTTGCTTGACATACAGAGCATTTTAAAGTGAAAAATCAGCATCACTCTGTTACCAGGGAATTGCCCTTCACTACCCTACAAAGACACTTATGACTAAATCAGGAAGGTCTATTGGAATCTTTATATATGTACAAATTACCTTATCAGATCAATAACCTGATGGCAACCTTTTGCAGCATGGAGTGGCATTTCATGTATGTGACGACTGTTTTTGTATTCAACTTCTTCATTAGGAAACTCACAAGAGATCATAGTCACAAACAAGCAAAATTCAATAAGCTTTTGTAGTCATTGTGCGGTAGATGTTGTGCAGTAGAATGGGCTAACACGATCACATTCTGAGGTGAGTATATACTGATGAGATGAGCATATATATATAATACCATTCAAAAGTCTGGGGTCAATTAGACATATCCTTGTTTTTGAAAGAAAAACATTTTTTTGTCCAGTAAAATAACATCAAAGTGATCAGAAAAATAGTGTAGATATTGCTAATGTTGTAAATGCCTATTGTAGTTGGAAACGGTGGATTTTTTATGGAATGTCTACATAAGTGTACAGAGGCCCATTATCAGCAACCATCACTCCTGTGTTCCAATGGCATGTTGTGTTAGCTAATCCAAGTTTTTCATTTTAAAAGGCTAATTTATCATTAGAAAACACTTTTGCAATTATGTTAGCATAGCTGACAGTTAGCACAACTATTGTTCTGATTAAAGAAGAAATGAAAATGGCCTTCTTTAGATTTGTTGAGTATCTGGAGCATCAGCATTTGTGGGTTCGATTACAGGCTCAAAATGTCCAGAAATGTGTGAGCCATCTGTTTCTCAAACTAGACTCTCTAATGTACTTGTCCTCTTGCTCAGTTGTTCACAGGGGTCTCCCACTCCTCTTTCTATTCTGGTTTGAGCCAGTTTGCTCTGTTCTGTGAAGGGAGACGTACACAGCGTTGTGGGAGATCTTCTGTTTCTTGGCAATTTCTTGCATGGAATAGCCTTCATTTCTCAGAACAAGAATAAACTGACAAGTTTCAGAAGAAAGTTATTTGTTTCTGGCCATTTTGAGCCTGTAATCGAACCCACAAATGCTGATGCTGCAGATACTACTTTTCTAATGATCAATTATCCTTTTAAAATTATAAAATTGGATTAGCTAACACAACGTGTCATTGGAACACAGGAGTGATGGTTGCTGATAATGGGCCTCTGTACTCCTATGTATATATTCCATTAATAATCAGCCGTTTCCCGCTACAATAGTCATTTAAAACATTAACAATGTCTACACAGCCTCCCGAGTGTCACAGTCATTTAAGGCACTGCATCGCAGTGGTAGCTGTGCCACTAGAGATTCTGGGTTCGAGGCCAGGCTCTGTCGTAGCTGGGAGGCCCATGGGTGCGGCGCACAATTGGCCCAGCGTCGTCCGGGTTAGGGGAGGGTTTGGCCGGCAGGGATATCCTTGTCTCATCGCGCACTAGTGACTCCTGTGGCAGGTCGGGCGCAATGCACGCTGACACGGTCGCCAGGTGTACGGTGTTTCCTCCGACACATTGGTGCGGCTGGCTTCCGGGTTGGATGGGCATTGTATCAAAGAAGCAGTGCAGCTTGGTTGGGTTGTGTTTTCCGAGAACGCATGGCTCTCGACCTTCGCCTCTCCCGAGTCCGTACAGTCAAGACTGTAACTTCTACCAATTGGATACCATGAAATTGGGTAGAAAAAACTGGTGAACATAAGAAACAATATAAAAACAATGTCTACACTGTGTTTCTGATCAATCTGATGTAATTTTAATGGACAGAAATTGTTCTTTCCTTTCTTAAACACGAACATTTATAAGTCACCTCAAACTTTTGAATGGTATGGATAGTAAAGATACAAATTGGCTGATGGGAACTGGCATAAGTAGACAAATATACCAGTTTCATGTGAGGAAAAAAATGTTGACAGCTGCAAAATAATTGGGAGGAGATTTTCGATATACCAATTCAAAGGCACATGGTGCTGCGAAGAGACAGAATCAATAGATAATGTATTCTGGTATTACTCCTATGTAGCTTGTTTCTGATCACAGGTTCAGGAATGGTTAAAAAAAATCACAATATGCACTTAAATTTAACGTTACAAATAGCAGTGTTGGGCAATTTGGAAAACCATAGTCAGTCAATAAATAATATAATAATACTCGTAGGAAAGGGTTTCATCTTAAACTCACAATCTGTGGATAATATATGTTTGGAAAGGTTCAAACATTTTGTAAAACCTCACAGCACAATTACAAAAAATATGGCACATGGAAACCAAACTAGGGTTGTCTATGGTGATAAATGGGATGGGCTGAGAGTGGCTGAGGGTTGGGATTAAAGAGTTGAGGTCTATGGTGATAGGTGGGATAGGCTGAGTGTGGCTGAGGGGCGGGACTAAAGGGCTTTGGTCTATGGTGATAGGTGGGATGGGCTGAGAGTGGCTGAGGGTTGGGATTAAAGAGCTGAGGTCTATGGTGATAGGTGGGATAGGCTGAGTGTGGCTGAGGGGCGGGATTAAAGGGCTTTTGTCTATGGTGATAGGTGGGATGGGCTGAGAGTGGCTGAGGGGTGGGATTAAAGAGCTTATGTTTGGTAATGTATTATTGTTATGTGACTGCTTTATATAAAAGTACCATGTATGTCAAATGTGTATGTAAAATGTATGCATATGTAGCAAAAAAGCTGTAAAAAAATCAAAATCAAGATATTTGTCCTCTGAAGGTGGGGGGGGGTGTGGTAGATGGGTTAATAATAAAAAAATAAAAATAACTGTGGGACCTTATTTGGACAGATGTGTTTCCTTTCCAAATAAGGTCCAATCAATTACATTTACCATAGGTGGAATCCAATCAAGTTGTAGAAAGATCTCAAGGATGATCAATGTGTCACGCCCTGACCATAGAGAGCCCTCAGTTCTCAGTGGTGTTTAGGTCAGAGCATGACTGGGGGGGTTATCTAGTTTATAGATTTCTAGGTTGGTGGTTTGTGTGGTTCCCAATTAGAGGCAGCTGGTTGCCTCTAATTGGTGATCATATTTAGGTAGGCTTTAACCCCACCTGCATTTGTGGAATATTGTTTTGTGTTTCTGCATGTGCACCGCGTAGTCACGTTTAGTTGTTTGTTTATTGATATATTTTGTTTTGTTTAAGTTTCTCTTTAATTTAAATATGTGGAACTCAACATCCGCTGCGCCTTGGTCCTGTTCTTACGACAGCCGTGACACAATGGAAACAGGATGCACCTGAGCTCAATTTTGATTCTCATAGCAAAGGGTCTGAATACTTATTTAAATAAGGTACTTTGTTTAAAATGTTTATACATTTGCAAAATAAAAAAATAAAAATCAGTTTTCACTTTGTCATTATGGGGTAATTTTTGTGGATTACTGAGTATTTAAAAAATACAATTTTAGAATAAGGCTGTAACGTAACAAAATGTGGAAGAATTTTGAAATTTATAAAGATAAAAATTGACCATTTAGGGTGTGGTGCCAGGCCATGTATACTATTCAGACAACCTGCAAATATGCAATCCTAAAGAACTATGCCTTCTGCTAACATTTTACAAACATTCCAAAGGGACCAGACATTTGTTACGATATATTTTGTTTAAGATATCCATAATGAAGGATGTTACATCAATGTCTGAGTCCTGGCTTAGGAAGGCCACCAAAAATGCTGAGATTTCCATACCCAACTATAACATTTTCCGTCAAGATAGAACTGGGGGGAGGAGTTGCAGTCTACTGCAGAGATGGCCTGCAAAGTAATGTCATACTTTCCAGGTCCGTACCCAAACAGTTCGAACTACTAATTTAAAAAATGACTCTCCAGAAAAAAGTCTCTCACTGTTGCCACTTGCTACTGACCCCCCTCAGCTCCCAGTTGTGCCCTGGACACCATTTGTGAATTGATCGTCCCCCCATCTAACTTCAGAGTTTGTTCTGTTAGGTGTCCTAAACTAGGATATGCTTAACACCCCAGCAGTCCTACAATCTAAGCTAGATGCCCTCAAACCCTAAATCTGTAAACAAGGGCACCCTCATAGACATCATCCTGACCAACTGGCCCTCCAAATACACCTCCGCTGTCTTCATTTGTGGAATATTGTTTTGTGTTTCTGCATGGATTGATATATTTTGTTTTGTTTAAGTTTCTACTAATTTAAATAAGGTCACTGTCCTTAAAATTTCTCATAGCAAAGGGTCTGATAAAATAAGGTACTTTGTTTAAAATGTTTATACATTTGTTTTTCACTTTGTCTCAGTGATCACTGCTTTATTGCCTGTATCCGCTACGGATCCGCAGTCAAACGACCACCCCTCATCACTGTCAAACGCTCCCTTAAACACTTCTGCGAGCAGGCCTAATCAGGTCTAATCGACCTGGCCCGGGTATCCTGGAAGGATATTGAAATCATCCCGTCAGTTGACCCTCACCATCTTAGATAAGCATGCTCTGTTCAAAAAATGCAGAACTAAGAAAAGATATAGCCCTTGGTTCACTCCAGACTTGACTGCCCTCGACCAGCACAAAAACATCCTGTGGCAGACTGCAATAGCATCGAATAGTCCCCGCGATATGCAACTGTTCAGGGAAGTCAGAAACCAATACACGCAGTCAGTCAAGAAAGCAAAGGCCAGCTTCTTCAGGCAGAAATTTGCATCCTGTAGCTCTAACTCCAAAAGTTCTGGCACACTGTAAAGTCCAAGGAGAACAAGAGCACCTCCTCCCAGCTGCCCACTGCACTGAGGCTAGGTAACACGGTCACCACCCATAAATCCATGATTATCAAAAACTTCAACAAGCATTTGTCAACAGCTGGCCATGCCTTCCTCCTGGCTACTCCAACCTCGGCCAACAGCTCCGCCCCCCACGCAGCTACTCGCCCAAGCCTCTCCAGGTACTCCTTTAACCATATCCAGATAGCAGATGTTCTGAAAGAGCTGCGAAACCAGGACCCATACAAATCAGCTGGGCTTGACAATCTGGACCCTCTATTTCTGAAACTCTCCACCGCCATTGTCGCAACCCCTATTCCCAGCCTGTTTACCTCTCTTTGATATCGTCTGAGATCCCCAAGGATTGGAAAGCTGCCGCAGTCATCCCCCTCTTCAAAGGGTGAGACACCCTGGACCCAAACTGTTACAGACCTACAGTGGGGCAAAAAAGTATTTAGTCAGCCACCAATTGTGCAAGTTCTCCCACTTAAAAAGATGAGAGAGGCCTGTCATTTTCATCATAGGTACACTTCAACTATGACAGACAAAATGAGAAAAAAAATCCAGAAAATCACATTGTAGGATTTTTAATGAATTTATTTGCAAATTATGGTGGAAAATAAGTATTTTGTCAATAACAAAAGTTTATCTCAATACTTTGTTATATACCCTTTGTTGGCAATGACAGAGGTCAAACGTTTCCTGTAAGTCTTCACAAGGTTTTCACACACTGTTGCTGGTATTTTGGCCCATTCCTCTGTGCAGATCTCCTCTAGAGTAGTGATGTTTTGGGGCTGTTGCTGGGCAGATTTTCTATGGGGTTGAGATCTGGAGACTGGCTAGGCCACTCCAGGACCTTGAAATGCTTCTTACGAAGCCACTCCGTTGCCCGGGCGGTGAGTTTGGGATAATTGTCATGCTGAAAGACCCAGCCACGTTTCATCTTCAATGCCCTTGCTGATGGAAGGAGGTTTTCACTCAAAATCTCACGATACATGGCCCCTTTCCTTTACACGGATAAGTCGTCCTGGTCCCTTTGCAGAAAAACAGCCCCAAAGCATGATGTTTCCACCCCCATGCTTCACAGTAGGTATGGTGTTCTTTGGATGCAACTCAGCCTTATTTGTCCTCCAAGCACGACGAGTTGAGTTTTTACCAAAAAGTTATATTTTGGTTTCATCTGACCATATGACATTCTCCCAATCTTCTTCTGGATCATCCAAATGCTCTCTAGCAAACTTCAGACGGGCCTGGACATGTACTGGCTTAAGCAGGGGGACACGTCTGGCACTGCAGGATTTGAGTCCCTGGCGTTGTAGTGTGTTACTGATGGTAGGCTTTGTTGCTTTGGTCCCAGCTCTCTGCAGGTCATTCACTAAGTCCCCCCGTGTGGTTCTGGGATTTTTGCTCACCGTTCTTGTGATCATTTTCACCCCATGGGGTGAGATCTTGCGTGGAGCCACAGATCGAGCGAGATTATCAGTGGTCTTGTATCTCTTCCATTTCCTAATAATTGCTCCCACAATTGATTTCTTCTAACCAAGCTGCTTACCTATTGCAGATTCAGGCTTCCCAGCCTGGTGCAGGTCAACAATTTTGCTTCTGGTATCCTTTGACAGCTCTTTGGTCTTGAACATAGTGGAGTTTGGAGTGTGACTGTTTGAGGTTGTGGACACTTATACTGATAACAAGTTCAAATAGGTGCCATTAATACAGGTAACGAGTGGAGAGCCAGAAATCTTGCTTGTTTGTAGGTGACCAAATACTTATTTTCCACCATAATTTGCAAATAAATTCATAAAAAATCCTACAATGTGATTTTCTGGATTTTTTCACATTTTGTCTGTCATTGTTGAAGTGTACCTATGATGAAAATTACAGGCCTCTCTCATCTTTTTAAGTGGGAGAACTTGCACAATTGTTGGCTTACTAAATACTTTTTTGCCCCACTGTATATGTCATGTTATGTCTTGTCCCTGTGCTTTCTCTTCTCTTCGTTTCCCCCTGCTGGTCGTATTAGGTTACTTTCTCTCTCTCTATCTCTCTCTCTCTCTATCGTTCCGTTCCTGCTTCCAGCTGTTTCTCATTCTCCTAACGACCTTGTTTACTCTCTCACACCTGTCTCCTCTTTTGCCCTCTGCTTAAGTCTCTATTTCTCCCTCTGTTTCTGCTTCTGTCCTTGTCGGATTCTTGTTTGCTTTGCCCTTGTTCTGTCCTGTCGTGTTCCGCCTTTTCATCAGATGCTGCGTGTGAGCAGGTGTCTCTGTCCTCTACGGCCCACGCCTACCCGAAGGGACCTGCAGTCTGTTGCCGCTAGTCCTGCAATTCTCCTCTACAACTAGAGGATTTATGTTTTCCCTGTTTGGACATCTCCTGTAAAGATTGAGGATTATTATTTTCCCTGTTTGGACATTAATAAACTCAGTTTCTGTTAAGTCGCTTTTGGGTCCTCACTCACCCGCATAACAGTATATCCATCCTGCCCTGCCTATATAAGGTCTTCGAAAGCCAAGTCAACAAACAGATCACTGACCATCTCGAATCCCACCGTACCTTCTCCGCTGTGCAATCTGGTTTCCGAGCCGGTCACGGGTGCACCTCAGCCATGCTCAAGGTACTAAACGATATCATAACCGCCATCGATAAAAGACAGTACTGTGCAGCCGTACTGTCAATCACCATATTCTTATCGGTAGCCTCAGTAGCCTCGGTTTTTCTAATGACTGCCTTGCCTGGTTCACCAACTACTTTGCAGACAGAGTTCAGTGTGTCAAATCGGAGGGCATGTTGTCCAGTCCTCTGGAAGTCTCTTTGGGTGTGCCACAGGGTTCAATTCTCGGGCTGACTCTTTTCTCTGTATATATCAATGATGTTGCTCTTGCTGAGGGCGATTCCCTAATCCACCTCTACGCAGATGACACCATTCTGTATACTTCCGGCCCTTCCTTGGACACTGTGATATCTAACCTCCAAACGAGCTTCAATGGCAAACAACACCTTCCATGGCCTCCAACTGCTCTTAAACGCTAGTAAAACCAAATGCATGCTTTTCAACCGTTCGCTGCCTGCACCCGCACGCCCGACTAGCATCACCACCCTGGATGGTTCCGACCTAGAATATGTTGACATCTATAATTACCTAGGTGTCTGGCTAGACTGTAAACTCTCCTTCCAGACTCATATCAAACATCTCCAATCTAAAATCTAATCTAGAGTGGGCTTTCTATTCCGCAACAAAGCCTCCTTCACTCACACCGCCAAACTTACCCTAGTAAAACTGACTATCCTACCGATCCTCGACTTCGGCGATGTCAGCTAAATAGCTTCCAATACTCTACACAGCAAACTGGATGCAGTTTATCACAGTGCCATCCGTTTTGTTACTAAAGCACCTTATACCACCCACCACTGCGACCTGTATGCTCTAGTCGGCTGGCCCTCACTACATATTCGTCGCCAGACCCACTGGCTCCAGGTCATCTACAAGTCCATACTAGGTAAAGCTCCGCCTTATCTCAGTTCACTGGTCACGATGGCAACACCCACCCGTAGCAACGCGCTCCAGCAGGTGTATCTCACTGATCATCCCTAAAGCCAACACCTCATTTGGCCGCCATTTGGCAGCGATTTTGAAATTCGTTCCAGTCACTGGCAGCAAAGAACTGGAACGAATTTCAAAAATCGCTGAAGTTGGAGACTTTTATTTCCCTCACCAACTTCAAACATCTGCTATCTGAGCAGCTAACCGATCGCTGCTGCTGTACATAGTCTATCGGTAAATAGCCCACCGAATTCACCTACCTCATCCCCATACTGTTTATATTTATTTACTTTTATGTTCTTTTGCACACCTGTATCTCTACCTGTACATGACCATCTGATCATTTATCACTCCAGTGTTAATCTGCTAAATTGTAATTATTTGCCTACCTCCTCATGCCTTCTGCACACAATGTATATAGACTCACTTTTTTCTTTCTTTCTTTTCTACTGTGTTATTGACTTGTTTATTGTTTACTCCATGTGTAACTCTGTGTTGTCTGTTCACACTGCTATGCTTTATCTTGGCCAGGTCGCAGTTGTAAATGAGAACTTGTTGTAACGGCTCTCGTCTGTTGAAGGAGAAGCGGACCAAAATGCGGCGTGGTGGTTACTCATGTTCTTTAATGAAAAAATGAACGATACATGAAATAACTTAAATCTACAAAACAACAAATGAAACGTGAAAACCTATACAGCCTATCCTGTGACAACAAACACAGAGACAGGAACAATCACCCACGACATGCAGACTGACAGCTCTGGCTGCTCCATGCAGACTGACAGCTCAGGCTGCTCCATGCAGGCTGACAGCTCAGGCTGCTTCATGCAGGCTGGCAGCTCTGGCTGCGCTGAACAGGCAGGAGACTCCAGCAGCGCTGTAGAGGAGGAAGGCTCTGGCTGCGCTGAACAGGCGGGAGACTCCGGCAGCGCAGGAGAGGAGAAAGGCTCCGACAGTGCTGACCAGGCGGGAGGCTCCGACAGCGCAGGAGAGGAGAAAGGCTCTGGCAGCGCTAAACAGGAGGGACGCACTGAAGGCCTGGTGCGTGGTGCTGGTACTGGTGGTACTGGACCGAGGACACGCACAGGAAGCCTGGTGCGGGGAGCTGCCACCGGAGGACTGGTGTGTGGAGGTGGCACTGGATGGACCGAACCGTGCAGGCGCACTGGAGCTCTTGGGCACCGAGCCTGCCCAACCTTACCTGGCTCGATGCCCACTCTATCCCGGCCAATACGAAGAGCTGGTATGTACCGCACTGGGCTATGCACCCGCACTGGAGACACCATGGTCTCTCTAGCCCCCGGCAAGCACAGGGAGTTTGCGCAGGTCTCCTACCTGGCATAGCCATACTCCCTGTGAGCCCCCCCCAATACATTTTTGGGGCTGACTCTCAGGCTTCCATCCGCGTCGCCGTGCTGCCTCTTCATACCAGCGCCTCTCCGCTTATACCGCCTCCAGTTCTACTTTGGGGCGTCGATATTCACCAGGCTGTGCCCAGGGTCCTTTCCGTCCAATATCTCCTCCCAAGTCCAGAAGTCCTGTGATCGCTGCTCCTCACGATAAACAGGGGGAGTTGGCTCAGTTCTGAACCCTGACTCTGCCACACTCTCCCTGAGCCCCTCCCCCCCAATACATTTTTGGGGCTGACTTTCGGGCTTCCTTGCCAACCGTGTTCCCTCGTATCGTCGGCTCCTCTCTCCGGCTGCCTCTGCTCTCCTAAGTGCCTCCACCTGTTCCCATGGGAGACGATCTCTTCCAGCCAGTATCTCCTCCCAATTGTAACAACCCTTGCCATCCAAAACGTCTTCCCATGTCCATTTCTCCTTTCGCTGCTTCTGCTGTCGCTGCCTGTCACCACGCTGCTTGGTCTGGGTGTGGTGGGTGATTCTGTAACAGCTCTCGTCTGTTGAAGGAGAGTCGGACCAAAATGCGGCGTGGTGTTTACTCATGTTCTTTAATGAAAATTAGACGATACATGAAATAACTTAAATCTACAAAACAACAAACGAAACGTGAAAACCTATACAACCTATCCTGTGACAACAAACACAGAGACAGGAACAATCACCCACGACATACACAAAGAATATGGCTGCCTAAATATGGTTCCCAATCAGAGACAACGATAATCACCTGACTCTGATTGAGAACCGCCTCAGGCAGCCATAGACTATGCTCGACACCCCACAAAAACCCCATGACAAAACGCACCACAACAACCCATGTCACACCCTGGCCTGACCAAATAAATAAAGACAAACATACATACTTTGACCAGGGCGTGACACTTGTTCTCAACTAGCCTACCTGGTTAAATAAAGGTGTTCTCAACTAGCCTACCTGGTTAAATAAAGGTGTTCTCAACTACATTTACATTTACATTTAAGTCATTTAGCAGACGCTCTTATCCAGAGCGACTTACAAATTGGTGCAATCACCTTATGACATCCAGTGGGACAGTCACTTAACAATAGTGCATCTAAAACTTAGGGGGTGGGGTGAGAGGATTACTTAACCTATCCTAGGTATTCCTTAAAGAGGTGGGGTTTCAGGTGTCTCCGGAAGGTGGTGATTGACTCCGCTGTCCTGGCGTCGTGAGGGAGTTTGTTCCACCATTGGGGGGCCAGGGCAGCAAACAGTTTTGACTGGGCTGAGCGGGAGCTGTACTTCCTCAGTGGTAGGGAGGCGAGCAGGCCAGAGGTGGATGAACGCAGTGCCCTTGTTTGGGTGTAGGGCCTGATCAGAGCCTACCTGGTTAAATAAAGGGGGGGAAAAAGAAGAAAAAAAAACCTGTAGTTTTTCCTCTGTAAAGTAATAATGGAAATTACAATCTCATAATTATTGTTTTTGTGTTCAGCAAAGCCTTTTCTTTGAAATTGCAATCCATGTTTTGACCTAAGACTTACAAACTCACAGACTTTTGCTAATATGTTCAGTCTCCCCAACAACTGTTTCATGTAACTGCCATAACACTTCTTATTTGCTTTATTTTTCCAAAATGTTCATATTACAAGTCTGTTTTGGGGCGGTATAAACTCCCCCAAAGGGTTACTATGAACACACTTCAAAAGTTTAATTCATATGTTGTTTGTCCATTCTGTCAGACATTAAAGTTGTGATTTTGCGCGCAAATGTTAAGTCCAAAGTGCTGGAATTGCTCGTATCTGTATCAGTCAAAGAGTCAAAGAGATCATACGTACGTTTATCTAAGTACAAGAAACCTGACAATTGGTATCTTCTGGAACCGTGTACACATGCCGTAAACATCCATGCAAAGCTTTTCTATTGACGCTCCCAATCCCATTCATGCCCTCTCTCTCACGCGCACACACACACGCATGCACACACGCACACACGTGCACACACAAACGCATGCACACACAGCTTAACAAAATATCAAAGGCACAAAAGAAAGTATTAAAAAGGCAAAAGTTATTTTCCCCTTTTATAATGTGAAAAAAATGCAGAGATTTCCATTCCAACATTAATTTGGAATGGAATTTTCAATGTCTCCTGCCATTAAAACCTGTCAAATCAAATGCGACACTGAGGGAGAGAGCGAAGCCATAGAAATATTTAAATAATCTTTCAAATCTTTCAAGATCTGCCTTGCTAAGACCTGCTTCACTAGCTGACGACTTTGACAATTCATTTGTGTCTTACAGATTATTCCATCAGCCACTTCTAACCCCGGTACACACCCACACACACCATGCCCACAGACACAGGCCAAGTATGCAGAAAGGTTATATATTCTCTGAGCTTCTCAAGATTTCTTGACAGTAAAATGACCTGTTTCTATGTGCTTTGTTCAGCAGATGTGTCCATCATGCTGGCTCCCTCTGCCCATCACCTGAAGAGCTCTCTCTCCACAGACTTGTTGCTCTCTCCCGTGAGTTCACCCCCCCCCCCCCCAATCTTTTTTAGCTTCATTAAAAGGATTCAGATAACTCGTCTCCAGGACAGTGGGGCATTAGCCTACGACCTGCCAAGGTACAAGCAATTAAGAAGCCAGCGCACGAGTCTGTCAAGAAGAAACACAAAAGCTCAAGACACCTAACCCACTTAAAGGCTTAAACTCTTTTTAATAAAGAAAGTTCTGTAAACTGTCAAAAATTATAATAGCCCTGGCTACATTGGGTAATTGCAATTAGAGTAGGTAAAGTTGGATAGTTCCGCCCCTACTCTTCCCCCCTGATAAATCTTAACACGCTCTCTCCATCACATCAAACACCATTCATCCAGCTCTTTGGCAGCCCCGTTGACATCAGATATGTTACAGAATACACAGAGTGATTTTTCTCTGATAATGGCCAACAATTTCTCAAAGTTTTTCCAGGTAGAAATAGGGAAATTTGCAGGGGATGTGACCTCCCCTCCTGCCGTCGTAATAACATATGTCTGTCTCAGTCATATCCATTTGTTTCATGTAGAAACAGAAGTTCTAACAGCCCTTTGACAGTAAGTGGTGGATCTGAACCTGCATCACGTATTTCATGTTAAATGAAAGCTCATCCAGTTCTAAACACTGCATATCTTCTTGTGCTTTCTGTAGCACTCATCTTCCAAAGAAAAATAGGCAAATTGAAGTACAAAATGCATTAACCTTGTCGGCTTTAATGGATGAAAGGTCTGATAATTATGGGGTGCAGAACTGAAATAAATGTGTCGGCCTCGTTTGATGTCTTATCAGAGCTGAGGCTTTGGCGATAAAGTTCGACATGCAATTGATACTGATCAAGCCAGTCAAGCTTGCTATTTTGGTGAGCTAGAGCCATCTCTGGATAATCACGGCCTCTACTTTCTTCTCCATCCTTCTCCATCAGGGCTGTTTACCTCTATTTACTCTTGGCCTTATCAGAAACCTCTGGCTTGTGTTTGTCTAATGGGTTTTTACAATTTATGTGCATTATTTGGTGGGACTGCCCTAAAGGACATCAGCTGGAACATTAGCAGCAATAAAGCCTGCTTTTTCAAAATATCTATTTATCCACATCCGAGTGGAAAGATGTATGGTGTATGGACAAAAGGAATTCTAAAGCAATGTGTATAATGTTGGGGTAACAACATTGTCAAATACAGTACATTCATTGACCTGACCTCCGTTCTAGCCTCTACCTTTGGGTCTTTGCAATTTACAGTACCAAATCAAAAGTTTGGTCTCACCTACTCTTTAAAGGTTTTTTCTTTATTTTTACAATTGTATACATTGTAGAATAGTAGTGAAGACATCAAAACTATGAAATAACATATAGTGTTTTGACAAATCAAATTATATTTTATATTTGAGATTCTTCAAAGTAGCCAACCTTTGCCTTGATGACAGCTTTGCCCACTCTTGGCATTCTCTCAACCAGCTTCATGAGGCAGTCACCTGGAATGCATTTCAAATAACAAATGTGTCTCGTTAAAAGTATATTTTTGGATGTTCTTTCCTTCTTAATGCATTTGACCCAATCAAATGTCTTGTGAAAAGGTACGGCTGGTATAGAGATAGCCCTATTTGGTAAAAGACCAAGTCCACATTATGGCAAGAACGGCTCAAATAAACAAAAAGAAACAACAGTCCATCATTACTTTAAGACATTAAGGTAAGTCAATACGGAACATTTCAAAATTCTTCATGTGCATTCCTAAAAGCCATCAAACGCTATGATGAAACTGGCTCTCACAAGGACTGCCACAGGAAAGGAAGACCCAGAGTTAAGAAGATAAGTTCATTATAGTTACCAGCCTCAGAAATTGCAGCCCAAATAAATGATTCACAGAGTTCAAGTAACAGACACATCTCAAAATCAATTGTTCAGAGGAGACTGCGTGAATCAGGCCTTCATGGTCGAATTGCTGCAAAGAATCCACTACTAAAGGACATCAATAAGAAGAAAAGACTTGCTTGGGCCAAGAAACACGGGCAATGGTTATTAAACCGGTGGAAATGTATTCTTTGGTCTGATGACTCCCAATTTAAGATTTTTGGTTCCAACCGCCGAGTCTTTGTGAGAAGCAGAGTAGGTGAACGGATGATCTCTGCATGTGTGGTTCCCACCATGAAGCATGGAGGAGGAGGTGTGATGGTGTGGGGGTGCTTTGCTGGTGACATGGTCTGTGATTTATTTAGTATTCAAGGCACACTTAACCAGCATGGCTACTACAGCATTCTGCTGCGATACAACATCTCATCTGGTTTCACTTACTGGGACTGTCATTTGTTTTTCAACAGGGCAATGACCCAAAACACACCTCCAGGCTGTGTAAGGGCTATTTAACCAAGAAGGAGAGTGATGGAGAGCTGCATCAGATGACATGGCCTCCACAATCACCCAAGCTCAACCAAATTGAGATGGTTTGGAATGAGTTGGAACGCAGAGTGAAGGAAAAGCAGCCTGCAAGTGCTCAGTATATGTGGAAACTCCTTCAAGGCTGCTGAAAAAGCATTCCTCGTGAAGCTGTTTGAGAGAATGCCAAGAGTGTACAAAGCTGTCATCAAGGCAAAGGGTGGCTACATTGAAAAATCTCAAATATAAATTATAGATATATATTGATTTGTTTAACATGTTTTTGGTTATTACATGAATTCGTGTTATTTCATAGTTTTAATGTCTTTACTGTTATGCTACAATATAGAAAATAGTAAACAATGAAGAAAAACTCTTGAATGAGTAGGTGTGTCGAGACTTTTGACTGGTACTGTACATTTCAGCATCACATGTCATAAATCCCTGAGAAGATGAATGATCTGTCAAACGTGTTGTTTAGCTTATATTTGTGTCATAAAATAGTTCTGGATTTTATTAGCTAATTTACTCAGCATTGAAAAGGCTAAAAAGACAATAAATCAAGATGGAATTGATTTGCCTCTCTTACTCTAGGGGTAAATTTAAGGGATCAGTGAATCAAATCATTAAAATAAAATCCCTCTATCCCTTTTCTCTTTTGCCATGCGTGAAGGAAGGAGTTAATTACTTTCAGGGCAAGTATTGGGCAACTCAAATGCTTCTTCCAGACCCAAGTATCTGTAGCCTGTTTCCACATGGATAACATTTATTTGATAAGCAAATGACATGAAACCAGAAATTAATCATGTACAACATGAATAATAAACTTGCGTGTGCTCAGAGTCATCACCCAAAATTGTATCAACCAACCCAGAATATAATAATAACAATATGCATAATGCTTCACCATAATAATAAAATATTATGAATTTGTCATTGATCATTCTGTGGCTACAGTTTGTCACGTAACGTCTCATTAATGACCTGTACAGTGACCAATACATTATCTAGTAAAAACAACATTTTATGGCGAGAAAATTATATGTGGCTGCCATGTTTATATACATCAGCACTACCACGTTGGAGACATTTTGTATTTCCAACAGCAGACATTTTGTATTTCTAACAGAATTTATGTTTATTGACTTCTGACACAGATGGTCTACAGCTTTAATGCAACCTCAATCTTTGTTATTCACATTAGACCCTGTAATCCTCTTGATATCTTCATAGTCACACAATTAGCTCCACCTGTCCTCCCGCAGGCTGTTCTGATGTAATATTAGACGCCGGTGATGTGGTTCAGAAGGTCACTTTATTCTATCTCAAAAGGTCCCTTCCATTTTGACTGGAACTGCTTTTGGTGACTCCCAAGGGACCGTAGCTGTATAAGTGTGAGTTACATCCCAGCTAGGCTGTCACCAATGTCATCCCTGTCATAATGCAGCCGGTAAAGTGGCGAAGCACCTCAATAAAGGCAAAGGATAGCGGTGGTAACAAGGCATGTTCAATTTTGCATGCATTCTCTTTCAAGCGTGCCAGATAAAAAAGAAAACCTCTCATGTTTTGATGTGTTCATTGTATGAAGAGAATGGGCTAGGTATTCTGGGGGCACTGGGGGAGCGGTGGCTTAGGAGAACTTGGGGAATAAAGGACAGGGATGCCATGCCTGCATGTTATGTGTCAGAGGGAACCAGACTGCCTTGATCTTGCTCTGTGTCTTTGAAACGTTCTCGGGGAAATGGGGATGATGACAATGAAGGCCTCAATGTAGATTGAAGCCTATTCTACCGCTGAGTGTCTCTCGCACTCCCTTCCTGAAATCACCCTGGCATGGGTTTGCATCCCAGTTGCTGAATCGTTAGCCTGAGTTATTTGGCATCTTGCATTGGGTTTGCATCATCTTCCTGTCCCTTTCTAGTTTTCGTTCAGTCTCTCTTTCTTACTGGCATGTATATTACATTCATCAACTTCTCTTAGCGCCAGTCGTTGTTCTGATCACAAAGGAAACTCTTGGGACTTGGGAGATGGGCCTAATATTCCTTTCAAAGTAAAGGTCACCTTGCCTTCAGTAGACACTCTACAGCAGGACCCCCTCCCAATCAGAAAATACTTCAATCTGTTTTTGAACAAGTGCACTTCCTTCTTCTTTTCCAAGACCTATCCCAACCTATTCGTAATGTCACACGTTGTTGAATGAAAACGACTGCTAAAGGCACATCAAGTCAATTCTTGCTGTTCTGTTTCCTAAAACATGGCAGTTACATGTTTCCTTAATCTAAATACAGTAATACCAGTGACGATTTTAGCATGTAAATCTTGGTGGGTCAAACAAAACAAAAAATGTGGGATGCATGCCAGCAAAGCCACTACTACCACAACACTAAACAATACATTAATCGCACTGTAACGGTGACAAACAGTGCCCACAAACTGTTAGTGTCACACCCTGACCTTAGAGATCCTTTTTATGTCTCTATTTGGTATGGTCAGGGTGTGATTTGGGGTGGGTATTCTATGTTGTATTATTTGTATTTCTATGTTTTGGCTGGGTAAGGTTCTCAATCAGGGACAGCTGTCTGTCGTTGTCCCCGATTGAGAACCATACTTAGTTAGCCCTTTCCCACCTGTCTTTGTGGGAAGTTGACTTTGTTTATGGCACATAACCTTTAGCTTCACGGTTTGTTTTTGTAGTGTTTATTGTTTTGTTCAGTGTCTTTTCTAAATAAAAGAATATGTACGCTCACCACGCTGCACCTTGGTCCAGTTCTTTCAACGGCCGTGACAGTTAGGGCCTACATAAAATGTCCCAGCATCAGAGTCCCAACAGCAGTCCCAAAACCTTTATTTTTTATTTAACCTTTATTTAACTAACCACTGCTACACCTAGCTATCAACGGAACCGTATCTGGTAGTGAAACAGCTCATTCAGCCTCCTTTACTGCCTTCATTCAGCCTCCTTTACTGCCTTTACTCCTTTACTGCCTTATAGCTGATATTGCTTAATAAACAAATGGGGTTTCGACTGACAAACTATGACATAAGGGGGCGACAAGCAGATAATAGGCAATCCGTAATTTTGATTAAGACATTAATGAGCGAGCTAGGACAGACGTAGTCAGTATAACTATTTGTTCAGCACTTTTGAAATGTACAGTAACATAATTTAGAACATGGGCCGTTCTTACAGTGTTTTCCCTGTACATCAAGTCAGAACCGTAGGATAAATGAAGTTGGCTTATAAGCAGTCAATGAAATCTCTTAAAATAGTCGATTAATACATTTCTCAAAAACAGGTTATAGGCTACATGTGCACCACCAAGGCAGAACAGTGGAAGAGTGGAAAATAGACCAAATTATTAGGGTGAGGCACATGGGCTACTAACAGTTTACTACACATCATAGACTTAGTATTAATTTCTTTGATACAGTATACATATCTCCCTGGCATATTACATAATTTATTCAGCAGCATACAAGACATTTTTGGACTCACCTTGTTGTGCTATGCTCACTTGAACAGGAATGTGGCACGGCACGGTGGTCTTCCTCTGGATTTATGGTGCTTTCACGACAACTGGGAACTCTGAAAATAATAAGGTCAAATCGTGATGACATCAGTCATCTTTAGGTCGTAGCTCTAGAACCAAGAACGAGTTCCGGATTTGCAATTCAGTGTTGGAAGACCGTTCAATATGTATTTTCCCAGTCTGAGACAATTTCTCCCGAGTTCTCAGTTGTCTTGAACTTACTGACGTCAATTTCGCAGTTCCGAGTTAACAGTTGTTTTGACTGCGGCACAAATCCTGCTTCATTGACAGCATGGCCAATGTTGAATGTTTATCATTCTAAGCTTGGAAAATGTACCCTTAATCTCAGACGTGGGACCATACAGCCACTCCAGTTAGCCACTGATTCCTTCCAAACCACTCAAAAATAATTTGACATGATCAGTCCAATCAAAACTACTGTAGATATAACGTGATTTGACATCAATTAATCTGTGGCCAATGACCTTGAGCCTTCCTTGATGGGCACTTCTAATGTAACTCTATGGCAGCACCCAAGGGGCTTGAATTCTCAAGCTCTACCCTTAGACTTGGCAATGACATATTGCCCCCATGAGTGACAATCATGGTGCAACTAGAGAACATTACCAACACCTACACTCCGTATTTTCCACTGGCTGCCCCACCACAACAAAAAGCACTGAGCTAGGCTGAAAAACCTGCACTTTGGAGCTGCCTCACTCAAGAAAGCAAAAAAGCTTGTTTGCAAACTGATATGTGATTACATGCAAAACAGGAAAGCTTTTTGTTAAAGATGTGGGGCTCAAATAGCCCCACCTGCCCTGAATGACATGTCACCACTGAGTAAGACCTATGTCAATTCTGAACAAATGTACTATAGTAATATAAGGTAAATCATGAAGGTTATTTAAGTCACATTAGGATACTTACTGAAAAGTAAAACAACTTAACATTTTATTTTGAGTTTGTAGCAAAATTGACTCCATAGAGCACAAGCCATGTGGGCCTGCATCCAGTAATATCAATCAAATCAAATCTAATTGTATTGGTCAAATCACATTGTGTTGGTTGCATGCACATATTTAGCAGATGTTATTGCAAGAGTAGTGAAATGTAAAATCAGCACTGCTCAGATCCCAACCACTTCCCCAATGCATGTGTACTGAACTTCATAGGTTCAAAGATAGCTGTTATGCTACAACTACAGTGACCAGAAAATAATCAGATCCCTTGACTTTTCACACATTGTGTTACTTTACAGCCTTATTGTAAAATGTATTAAATTAATGTATTCCTAATCAATCTACACACAATACCCTACCATAATAAAACAAAAAGTTTATTTTATTTTATTCTGCAAATGTATTAAAAATAAAAAACAGAAATACCTTATTGACACTAGTATTCAGACATTTTGCTATGGGACTCGAAATTGAGCTCAGGTGCATCCTGTTTCCATTGATCATGCTTGAGATGTTTCTACAACTTGATTGGAGTCCACCTGTGGTAAATTCAAATGATGAGAGATCATTTGGAAAGACACACATCTGTCTATATAAGGTCCCACAGTTGACAATGCTTGTCAGTGCAAAAACCAAGGCACGAGGTTGAAGAAATTGTCCGTAGAGCTCAGAGACAGGATTGTGGTGAGGCACAGATTTGGGGAAGGCTACCAAAATATTTCTACAGCAATGAAGGTCCCCAAGAACACAGTGGCAACCATTATTCTTAAATGGAAGATTTGGAACCACTAAAACTTTTCCTAGAGCTGGCGTCCCAGCCAAACTGAACAATCGGGGGAGAAGGGCCTTGGTCAGGTACGTGACCAAAAACCTTATGGCCATTCTGACAAAGCTCCAGAGTTCCTCTGTGTAGATGGGAGAACCTTCCAGGACAACAATCTCTGCAGCACTACAACAATCAGGCCTTTATGGTAGATTGGCTAGACGGAAGCCACTCCTCAGTAAAAGGCACATGACAGCCCGCTTAGAGTTTGCCAAAAGACACCTAAAGAAACAAGATTCTCTGACACTCCCCATCTAACCTGACAGAGATTACGAAGGATCTGCAGAGAAGAATGGGAGAAATGCCCCAAATAGAGGTGTGCCAAGTTTATAGCGTCATACCCAAGAGGAATTGAGTCTGTAATTGCTGCCAAAGGTGCTTCAACTAAGTACTGAGTAAAGGGTCTGAATATTTATGTAAATGTGATATCTTCATTATTATTTTGTGTAAGTTTGAAAACATTTCTACAAACCTGTTTTTGCTTTTCGTTAATCAATTTCAGAATAATACTTTCACTCATTTACAGTTGTAAGGGAACACCCCCCTGAAATGGACAAAAATGAATGGGAAGTCATTGGCACTGGACAAACCATATACACGGTGTCCAATACCACTCAATTCGGCTTCGTTTCGTTCAAAGTTGATTGCAAATGCCATATGGCAAATGCCAGGTGTAACACTTTAAAAATCCAACAGGTGGCGAGTGCACTCCACCGTGGTTTTCATATTGCAAATGTAACACAAGTCAACATCCAAAATAAAATTTGACCCCTTAACCTCTTCAACCTATGGGGGTGCTATGTCATTATTGGGAAAAAAACGTGCCCGTTTTAAGTGCAAAATTTTGTCACAAAATCATGCTCGACTATGCATATAATTGGCAGCTTTGGAAAGAAAACACTCTGGCGTTTTCAAAACTGCAAAGATATTATCTGTGAGTGCCCCAGAACTGATGCTTCAGGCGAAACCAAGATGAAACATCAATCAGGAAATGAGCTGAATTTTTGAAGCTCTGTTTTACTATCGTCTTTTTCCCGTTCGTCCAAGATGTCTGCAGCATTGTGACGTATTTGTAGGCATATCATTGGAAGACTGGCCATAAGAGACTACATTGGCCAGGTGTCCGCCTGGTGTCCTTTGTCTAAATTGGTGCGCAATTCTCAGTGGCAATCATTTTACCATGCGATACAGAAGGAGAAGCACACTTCCAGGAACGATACATCATTGAAGAGATATGTAGAAAAACACCTTGAGGATTGATTCTAAACAACGTTTGCCGTGTTTCAGTCGATATTATGGAGTTATTTTGGAAAAAGTTCGGCGTTTTTATAACTGAATTTTCGTTTTTTTTGGTAGCCAAACATGACGCAGAAAACGGACCGATTTCTCCTGCACAAATAATCTTTCAGGAAAACTGAACATTTGCAATCTAACTGAGAGTCTCCTCAATGAAAATATCCGAAGTTCTTCAAAGGTAAATGATTTATTGAATGTTTTTGCTGGTTTTTGTGAAAATGTTACCTGGTGATGCTAACGATAAATGCTAATGCTAAATGCTAATGCTAAATGCTAAATGCTAGTTTTTCTATGGTAGAGAAGCATATTTTAGAAAATCTGAGATGACAGTGTTGTTAACAAAAGGCTAACCATGAGAGCTAGCATATTGATTTAATTTCATTTGCGATTTTCATGAATAGTTAACGTTGCGTTATGGTAATGGATTGAGGCTGTAGTCATGATCCCGGATGCGGGTTGGCTCGACGCAAGAAGTTAAAAAGGTGCTTTCTGGACCGTTTTTCGAAATTCTTTCGATTTTACTTGTGCATAAGGCATAAGTTTTGTCCATTTGCAATAGATTTCATAGCAAGTCAAAAGTCACTTTTTTGGGGGCCAAATGCCATAAGAAATGTCCAAATGCAATATGAAATATTTGAAAATGCCAAATCAGATTGTTATGTCCATTTGCCATGTACCATCATGAATTTTAAAAATACTGCAGAAATGCAAAATTGACTGGCCTGATGAACTCCGGATGGCCGGGCAGTGATAGTGGTTCCTCTCCATCGCTCGTTATGTTGATTTCATCATGTCCATTTGGTGATGTTTTTTTCAATGTTGAATCATATTGCAAATGCACGTGCATTTGCAATATGTTTCAATGGGCATTTACCATCACAAATTTGGCATGCTCAAAAATCCTGCAGGAATGCGAAATTGACTGGCCCGATGAACTTGGGACGGCTGGGCAGTGATTCTGGTTCCTCTCCATCGCTCGTTAGGGTTGATTTCAGACTGTCACTTTGGTGATGGTACCTCACTGTTTAAACATATTGCAAATGGACAAAAGTCACCAACAAGTCACCGTCCATCAGTCAATTAGATATCATTCTCACACCAAACTGATACAAACTGACACCAAACCCACTTTTTCCAACTCGTTTAGAAGTGTCCTTTTTCCAACTCGTTTAGAAGTGTCCCACCCCAGTGTCCCTCCTTCTAAGCTGTGTGTGTGTGAGAGCTTTTCTTTGACATCTGTTGGGAGAAATGACTGATTTACAATTAATGAGGGTTACCTAGTCACACATATGAAGTTTTGGAATGATGTGACTTTTTCAACCCTTTGAAACAGACACTGTGACCCAATTAAAGGCACTTCCGGTTGGCACAGGAAGCTATAAGTAAACACATATCCTCATCGTGGTATGCTTTTACAGAATCCTGAGTTTTAAATCTTTACGTTAAGAACTGACTGATTTACACAGGGTTGAATGCACTATTTCTATCAAACTGCAGGTTGGGTATTGAAAAACACTTTTAGGTTGATTTGAACCACTTCCGGTTGCTTCAGGAAGCTTAGAATTGACACAGGTAGACCTCATAGTGGCCTGATGGACTGTCATAGAAGACAAGTTCATAAGGCATTCATAACCTACATAGGCTTCAGATTGACTTTAGAGGAGCAGGCAATGTATTCTTATGGGGAGAGATGTCATTGTAATCTGTGAGATAAAAAAAAAACCTGATTAATTCTTAAGGGTTAATTCTACACAGTCAAGGTTATGCTTGCACAGATTGGGAGGACCTTAGGAATGTACCTGAGGTCGAATTGTGCTTCTCACCCTAACGGTTCTGGGCCTACTTTTCAATGGTCTCTGCGCTTAGACCGAGCGAGCTACGGTCAAGCGGGGCATCTCGTTGAACTCGGCACGGCCTAGAGAATATGGAAATGCTATTGCAGGCTCTGTGTGTCTTTAAGCACCACACTTTGTCACTCCATCCTTGCTGTGTGTGTGTGTGTGTGTGTGTGTGTGTGTGTGTGTGTGTGTGTGTGTGTGTGTGTGTGTGTGTGTGTGTGTGTGTGTGTGTGTGTGTGTGTGTGTGTGTGTGTGTGTGTGTGTGTGTGTGTGTGTGTGTGTGTGTGTGTGTGTGTGTGTGAGAAAGCTTTTCTTTGACATCTGTTGGGAGAAATGACTGACTTACAGTTTATGGGGGTTGCCTAATCACACATATGAAGTTTTGAAAAGATCTGACCTTTTTAACCCCTGGAAACTTCCACCTTGACACCATTTAAGGCACTTCCGGTTGGCACAGGAAGCTATAAATAAACTCATATCCTGATTGGGGTATGCCTTTACAGAATCCTGAGTTTTAAGTCTAGTGAGTGTGTGTTATTTCAGAAAATCATAGAAAATCACAGAAATCTCGCAGAGCTCCGCAGCAAACTTTAAAAAGATTTGTATGAACACCCTGCAACTGGATCTGTAACTGTTGAAAAAAAAACACCTCTCTTTGAACATCACCAGTCTGTCATTGTACGATTTCTCTTAAATGACGATAGATAAATGGCTGATTCTTTTTTTATTGACACCGGAGGCTCCTTGACTTTGACGTGAAGTGAAAAAATAATTTCTCTATTTTAATTTTGGACCTTTAATCCCAGAGGAATGGCCATAACTCAAAAACCGTTGAGGCCTAGACGCCATCTTGTTCGGGGCCAACTGCCCATTATGCCAAACCTACGCTCACCAAGTTTCGGCTTCAAAATATTTTCCGTTTTCGAGATAAGGCCCCGTCGTGATTCGTGTTTTGTCCAATAGCAATATGATTGCTTATGCCCTCTTGTGGGATTTTCCGGGACAGAGGAAAAATTACCAAAATTGGATTATTTTATAAAACGGAAAGCGAATGTCTGACAAAGTTCATTTGATGACTTCCCGGTAGGTCCGGCCCTGCCGCTCGGCCCGACACCGTCCGCAAATTTTACAAACGTTTTCGGACGTCTAGTAAGGGACCGTACATTTGCAATATGGACTTTCTCACTAACCATACAGCAAATGTCAAAATGTTCCCTTAAGGTATGTTAGTATACTTTCTCTCATTTACAGTTGTTAGTGTATTATCTCTCCTTTACAGTGGATAGTGTACTACTTCTCCTTTACAGTTGTTAATTTACGATCTCTAATTTACAGTTGTTAGTGTACTACCTCTCCTTTACAGTTGTTAGTATACTACCTCTCCTTTACTGTCGTTAGTATACCTTTCCTTTGTTGTCATTATCAGTGACAGAGGCCATTAGAGCAACTGCCAGGAGACTGGGATTCCTTTAACGGCTGCTTTCAGCCCTTCCTCAGCAGCTGCCAGAGAGCCCCTCACTCTCACTCATTCAGTGTGCACTTAGACATGGGAACTGTCAGGAGCCCATGAAAGGTAAGGTTGCACCCAATGTGCATAAGGCCACAATAAACCCTAGTTAAAAATGATGCTTTAGAGCCACAATGAATCTAGATAGCAGACCAAAGTAAAATATTAGACTAAATTGCAATAACTTTTGTTCAAAGCATGGAGACAAATTAAGGTTTGGGAGCTAAAGAGCTGTTTGATGTTAACCGAGATGAGTCTTTTTGAAAAAACAATAAGAATAATATCTGAAAAAATAACTACAATGAACAAGTAAAGTGATAGGAGAAAAATAGCAAAATGTCCACAACGGGGGTAAATAATTCACTTGAAAGCTAGGGTAAGATACAGGATGAAGTTTTTTGTCATGCATTTTGTTCTGAAGGCAGCTCGGCAGAGTGATCACTAGCTGGCACAAAGAAAACAGATTTTAAATGTAACCCTAACGTTAACCCTAAACTTAACCGCACTGCTAACACTAATGCCTAAACCAAACCTAACTTCATATTAAGATCAAAAGCAACTGGCTAATCTAAGGGGAAATGACCAGTTCTGCCTTCAGGACAAGACTCATGACAATAATTAGCAAGACAGGATAAACAGTTCAGAATGTTTGTTGATGACTGGCACTACTCTTCTGTTGATGACTAGTTCTACTCTCACTGTTGATGATGACTACTCTCACTGTTGATGACTGTCTACTCTTCTGTTGATGACTAGTTCTACTCTCTCTGTTAATGACTGGTTCTACTCTCTCTGTTGATGATGACTACTTTCTCTGTTGATGATGACTACTCTCACTGTTGATGACTGTCTCTACTCTCTCTGTTGATGACTGGCTCTACTCTCTCTGTTGATGACTGGTGCTACTCTCTCTGTTGATGATTGTTTCTACTCTCTGTTGATGATGACTAAGCTCTCTGTTGATGACTGGATCTACTCTCTCTGTTGATGATGACTGCTCTCTCTATTGATGATGATTACTGTCTCTGTTGATGACTGGATCTACTCTCTCTGTTGATGACTGGTTCTACTCTCTCTGTTGATGACTGGATCTATTCTCTCTGGTGACTACTGGCTCTCCTCTCTCTGTTGATGATGACTACTCTCTCTACTGATGATGACTACTCTCTGTTGATGATGACTACTCTCTTTGTTGATGACTACTCACTCTGTTGATGACTGTCTACTCACTCTGTTGATGACTGGTACTACTCTCTCTGCTGATGACTGGTTCTACTCTCTCTGTTGATGACTGTCTACTCTCTCTGCTGATGACTGTCTACTATCTCTGTTGAGGATGACTACTCTCTCTGTTGATTATGACTACTCTCTCTTGATGACTGGCTCTACTCTCTCTGTTGATGACTTTCTCTAATCTCTCTGTTGATGACTGGATCTACTCACTCTGTCGATGACTGTCTACTCACTCTGTTGATGACTGTCTATTCACTCTGTTGATGATGACTACTCTCTGTTGATGATGACTACTCTCTCTCTGTTGATGACTGGCTCAACTCTCTCTGTTGATGACTGGTTCTACTCTCTCTGTTGATGTCTGTCTACTCTCTCTGTTGATGATGACTACTCAGTTGATGATGACTACTCTCTCTGTTGATGACTGGTTCTACTCTCTCTGTTGATGTCTGTCTACTCTCTCTGTTGATGATGACTACTCAGTTGATGATGACTACTCTCTCTGTTGATGACTGTCTACTCACTCTGTTGATGACTGGTTCCACTCTCTCTGTTGATGACTGTCTCTACTCACTCTGTTGATGATTGTCTCTACTCACTCTGTTGATGACTGTCTACTCACTCTGTTGATGACCTTCTACTCACTCTGTTGATGACATTCTCTTCTCACTCTGTTGATGACATTCTCTACTCACTCTGTTAATGACTGTCTCTACTCGCTCTGTTGATGACTGTCTACTCGCTCTGTTGATGACTGTCTATTCTCTCCGTTGATGACTGGATCTACTCTCTCTGTTGATGACTGGATCTATTTTATCTGTTGATGACTGGCTCTACTCTCTCTGTTGATGACTGGCTCTACTCTCTCTGTTGATGACTATCTCTACTCTCTCTGTTGATGACTGTCTACTCGCTCTGTTGATGACTGTCTATTCTCTCCGTTGATGACTGGATCTACTCTCTCTGTTGATGACTGGATCTATTTTATCTGTTGATGACTGGCTCTACTCTCTCTGTTGATGACTGGCTCTACTCTCTCTGTTGATGACTGGCTCTACTCTCTCTGTTGATGACTATCTCTACTCTCTCTGTTGATGACTGTCTACTCTCTCTGTTGATGACTGTCTGTACTCTCTCTGTTGATGACTTGCTTTCGTCTCTCTGTTGATGACTGGCTCTAGTCTCTCTGTTGATGACTGTCTCTAATCTCTCTGTTGATGACTGGATCTATTTTATCTGTTGATGACTGGCTCTACTCCCTCTGTTGATGACTGGTTTTACTCTCTCGGTTTATGACTGTCTCTACTCTCTCTGTTGGTAACTGGTTCTACTCTCTCTGTTGATGACTGTCTACTATCTCTGTTGAGGATGACTACTCTCTCTGTTGATGATGACTACTCTCTCTGTTGATGATGACTAATGTCTCTTGATGACTGGCTCTAGACTCTCTGTTGATGACTGGATCTATTTTCTCTGTTGATGACTGGATCTACTCTCTCTGTTAATGACTGGTTATACTCTCTTTGATGATGACTACTCTTTCTACTGATGATGACTACTCCCTGTTGATGATGACTACTCTCTTTGATGATGACTACTCTCTGTTGATGACTGTCTCTACTCTCTCTATGTTGATGACTGGATCTATTTTCTCTGTTGATGACTGTCTCTACTCTCTCTGTTGATGACTGGATCTAATTTACCTGTTGATGACTGGATCTACTCTCTGTTGATGACTGGTTCTACTCTCTGTTAATGATGACTACTTTCTCTGTTGATGATGACTACTCTCTCTGTTGATGACTGTCTACTCTCTCTGTTGATGACTGTCTACTCTCTCTGTTGATGACTGTCTACTCTCTCTGTTGATGACTGTCTCTACTCTCTCTGTTGATGACTGTCTCTACTCTCTCTGTTGATGACTGTCTCTACTCTATCTGTTGGTAACTGGTTCTACTCTCTGTTGATGATTGGTTCTACTCTCTCTGTTGATGAATGTCTACTCTCTCTGTTGATGACTGTCTACTCTCTCTGTTGATGACTGGTTCTACTCTCTGTTGATGACTGTCTCTAATCACTCTGTTGATGATGTCTACTCATTCTGTTGATGACTGTCTATTCACTCTGTTGATGACTATCAACTCTCTCTGTTGATGATGTTGTCTACTCTCTGTTGATGATGACTACTCTCTGTTGATGATGACTACTCTCTCTGTTGATGACTGGCTCTACTCTCTCTGTTGATGACTGGCTCAACTCTCTCTGTTGATGATTGGTTCTACTCTCTCTGTTGATGTCTGTCTACTCTCTCTGTTGATGATGACTACTCAGTTGATGATGACTACTCTCTCTGTTGACAACTTTCTCTACTCACTCTGTTGATGACTGTCTACTCACTCTGTTGATGACTGTCTACTCGCTGTTGATGACTGGTTCCACTCTCGCTGTTGATGACTGTCTCTACTCACTCTGTTGATGATTGTCTCTACTCTCTCTGTTGATGACTGGATCTATTTTCTCTGTTGATGACTGTCTCTACTCTCTCTGTTGATGACTGGATCTATTTTATCTGTTGATGACTTGATCTACTATCTCTGTTGATGACTGTCTACTCTCTCTGTTGATGACTGGCTCTACTCTCTCTGTTGATGACTGGTTGTACTCTATATGTTGATGACTGTCTACTATCTCTGTTGATGACTGTCTACTCTCTCTGTTGATGACTGTCTACTCTCTCTGTTGATGACTGTCTACTCTCTCTGTTGATGACTGTCTACTCTCTCTGTTGATGACTGTCTACTCTCTCTGTTGATGACTGTCTACTCTCTCTGTTGATGACTGTCTACTCTCTCTCTGTTGATGACTGTCTCTACTCTCTCTGTTGATGACTGTATCTACTCTGTCTGTTGGTAACTGGTTCTACTCTCTCTGTTGATGATTGGTTCTACTCTCTCTGTTAATGACTGGTTCTACTCTCTCTCTGTTGATGACTGGTTCTACTCTCTTTGATGATGACTACTGTTTCTACTGATGATGACTACTCTCTGTTGATGATGACTACTCTCTCTGTGGATGACTGTCTCTACTCTATCTGTTGATGACTGGATCTATTTTGTCTGTTGATGACTGGATCTACTCTCTCTGTTGATGACTGTCTACTCTCTCTGTTGATGACTGGCTCTGCTCTCTCTGTTGATGACTGGTTTTACTCTCTCTGTTAATGACTGGTTCTACTATCTCTGTTGATGATGACTACTCTCACTGTTGATGACTGTCTACTCTCATTGTTGATGACTGTCTCTGTTAATGACTGTCTACTCTCTCTGTTGATGAATTTCTACTCTCTCTGTTGATGAATGTCTACTCTCTCTGTTGATGACTGTCTACTCTCTCTGTTGATGACTGGTTCTACTCACTCTGTTGATGACTGGTCCTACTCACTCTGTTGATGACTGGTTCTACTCTCTCTGTTGATGACTGGTTCTACTCACTCTGTCGATGACTGTCTACTCACTCTGTCGATGACTGACTACTCTCTCTGTTGATGACTGGTTCTACTCTCTATGTTGATGACTGTCTACTATCTCTGTTGATGACTGTCTAGTATCTCTGTTGATGACTGTCTACTATCTCTGTTGATGACTGTCTACTCTCTCTGTTGATGACTGTCTACTCTCTCTGTTGATGACTGTCTCTACTCTCTCTGTTGATGACTGTCTCTACTCTCTCTGTTGATGACTGTCTCTACTCTATCTGTTGGTAACTGGTTCTACTCTCTGTTGATGATTGGTTCTACTCTCTCTGTTGATGAATGTCTACTCTCTCTGTTGATGACTGTCTACTCTCTCTGTTGATGACTGGTTCTACTCTCTATGTTGATGACTGTCTCTAATCACTCTGTTGATGATGTCTACTCACTCTGTTGATGACTGTCTATTCACTCTGTTGATGACTATCAACTCTCTCTGTTGATGATGTTGTCTACTCTCTCTGTTGATGATGACTACTCTCTGTTGATGATGACTACTCTCTCTGTTGATGACTGGCTCTACTCTCTCTGTTGATGATTGGTTCTACTCTCTCTGTTGATGTCTGTCTACTCTCTCTGTTGATGATGACTACTCAGTTGATGATGACTACTCAGTTGATGATGACTACTCTCTCTGTTGACAACTTTCTCTACTCACTCTGTTGATGACTGTCTACTCACTCTGTTGATGACTGTCTACTCTCGCTGTTGATGACTGGTTCCACTCTCGCTGTTGATGACTGTCTCTACTCACTCTGTTGATGACTGTCTCTACTCTCTCTGTTGATGACTGGATCTATTTTATCTGTTGATGACTTGATCTACTCTCTCTGTTGATGACTGTCTACTCTCTCTGTTGATGACTGGCTCTACTCTCTCTGTTGATGACTGGTTGTACTCTATATGTTGATGACTGTCTACTCTCTGTTGATGATCTGTTGATGACTGTCTACTCTCTCTGTTGATGACTGTCTACTCTCTCTGTTGATGACTGTCTACTCTCTCTGTTGATGACTGTCTACTATCTCTGTTGATGACTGTCTACTCTCTCTGTTGATGACTGTCTACTCTCTCTGTTGATGACTGTCTACTCTCTCTGTTGATGACTGTCTCTACTCTCTCTGTTGATGACTGTCTCTACTCTGTCTGTTGGTAACTGGTTCTACTCTCTCTGTTGATGATTGGTTCTACTCTGTTAATGACTGGTTCTACTCTCTCTCTGTTGATGACTGGTTCTACTCTCTTTGATGATGACTACTGTTTCTACTGATGATGACTACTCTCTGTTGATGATGACTACTCTCTCTGTGGATGACTGTCTCTACTCTATCTGTTGATGACTGGATCTATTTTGTCTGTTGATGACTGGATCTACTATCTCTGTTGATGATGACTACTTTTTCTGTTGATGATGGTCTACTCTCTCTGTTGATGATGACTAGTCTCACTGTTGATGACTGTCTACTCTCACTGTTGATGACTGTCTCTACTCTCTCTGTTGATGACTGTCTCTCACTCTGTTGATGACTGTCTACTCTCTGTTGATGACTGTCTACTCTCTGTTGATGAATTTCTACTCTCTCTGTTGATGAATGTCTACTCTCTCTGTTGATGACTGTCTACTCTCTCTGTTGATGACTGGTTCTACTCTCTATGTTGATGACTGGTCCTACTCACTCTGTTGATGACTGGTTCTACTCTCTCTGTTGATGACTGGTTCTACTCACTCTGTTGATGACTGTCTACTCACTCTGTCGATGACTGTCTACTCACTGTTGTCGATGACTGTCTACTCACTCTGTCGATGACTGTCTACTCTCACTGTTGATGACTGTCTCTACTCTCTCTGTTAATGACTGTCTACTCTCTCTGTTGATGAATTTCTACTCTCTCTGTTGATGATGACTACTCTCTGTGTTGATGACTGGCTCTACTCTCTCTGTTGATGACTGGCTCAACTCTCTCTGTTGATGACTGGTTCTACTCTCTCTGTAGATGACTGGTTCTACTCTCTCTGTTGATGTCTGTCTACTATGTTGATTGATGATGACTACTCAGTTGATGACTACTCTCTCTGTTGATGACTGGTTCTACTCTCTCTGTTGATGATTTTCTCTACTCACTCTGTTGATGACTGTCTACTCACTCTGTTGATGACTGGTTCCACTCTCTCTGTTGATGACTGTCTACTCACTCTGTTGATGACTGTCTACTCTCTGTTGATGACTGGTTCCACTCTCTCTGTTGATGACTGTCTCTACTCACTCTGTTGATGATTGTCTCTACTCTCTCTGTTGATGACTGGATCTATTTTCTCTGTTGATGACTGTCTCTACTCTCTCTGTTGATGACTGGATCTATTTTATCTGTTGATGACTTGATCTACTCTCTCTGTTGATGACTGTCTACTCTCTCTGTTGATGACTGGCTCTACTCTCTCTGTTGATGACTGGTTGTACTCTATATGTTGATGACTGTCTACTATCTCTGTTGATGACTGTCTACTCTCTCTGTTGATGACTGTCTACTCTCTCTGTTGATGACTGTCTACTCTCTCTGTTGATGACTGTCTACTATCTCTGTTGATGACTGTCTACTCTCTCTGTTGATGACTGTCTACTCTCTCTGTTGATGACTGTCTACTCTCTCTGTTGATGACTGGCTCTACTCTCTCTGTTGATGACTGGTTGTACTCTATATGTTGATGACTGTCTACTATCTCTGTTGATGACTGTCTACTCTCTCTGTTGATGACTGTCTACTCTCTCTGTTGATGACTGTCTACTCTCTCTGTTGATGACTGTCTACTATCTCTGTTGATGACTGTCTACTCTCTCTGTTGATGACTGTCTACTCTCTCTGTTGATGACTGTCTACTCTCTCTGTTGATGACTGTCTACTCTCTCTGTTGATGACTGTCTCTACTCTCTCTGTTGATGACTGTCTCTACTCTGTCTGTTGGTAACTGGTTCTACTCTCTCTGTTGATGATTGGTTCTACTCTCTCTGTTAATGACTGGTTCTACTCTCTCTCTGTTGATGACTGGTTCTACTCTCTTTGATGATGACTACTGTTTCTACTGATGATGACTACTCTCTGTTGATGATGACTACTCTCTTTGATGATGACTACTCTCTCTGTGGATGACTGTCTCTACTCTATCTGTTGATGACTGGATCTATTTTGTCTGTTGATGACTGGATCTACTCTCTCTGTTGATGACTGTCTACTCTCTCTGTTGATGACTGGCTCTGCTCTCTCTGTTGATGACTGGTTTTACTCTCTGTTAAGGACTGGTTCTACTATCTCTGTTGATGATGACTACTTTTTCTGTTGATGATGGTCTACTCTCTCTGTTGATGATGACTAGTCTCACTGTTGATGACTGTCTACTCTCACTGTTGATGACTGTCTCTACTCTCTCTGTTGATGACTGTCTACTCTCTCTGTTGATGAATTTCTACTGTTGTTGATGAATGTCTACTCTCTCTGTTGATGACTGTCTACTCTCTCTGTTGATGACTGGTTCTACTCTCTATGTTGATGACTGGTCCTACTCACTCTGTTGATGACTGGTTCTACTCTCTCTGTTGATGATGACTACTCTCTATGTTGATGACTGTCTACTCACTCTGTCGATGACTGTCTACTCTCTCTGTTGATGACTGTCTACTCTCTCTGTTGATGACTGTCTCTACTCTCTCTGTTGATGACTGTCTACTCTCTCTGTTGATGACTGTCTCTACTCTCTCTGTTGATGACTGTCTCTACTCTATCTGTTGGTAACTGGTTCTACTCTCTGTTGATGATTGGTTCTACTCTCTCTGTTGATGAATGTCTACTCTCTCTGTTGATGACTGTCTACTCTCTCTGTTGATGACTGGTTCTACTCTCTATGTTGATGACTGTCTCTAATCACTCTGTTGATGATGTCTACTCACTCTGTTGATGACTGTCTATTCACTCTGTTGATGACTATCAACTCTCTCTGTTGATGATGTTGTCTACTCTCTCTGTTGATGATGACTACTCTCTGTTGATGATGACTACTCTCTCTGTTGATGACTGGCGCTACTCTCTCTGTTGATGACTGGCTCAACTCTCTCTGTTGATGATTGGTTCTACTCTCTCTGTTGATGTCTGTCTACTCTCTCTGTTGATGATGACTACTCAGTTGATGATGACTACTCTCTGTTGACAACTTTCTCTACTCACTCTGTTGATGACTGTCTACTCACTCTGTTGATGACTGTCTACTCTCGCTGTTGATGACTGGTTCCACTCTCTGTTGATGACTGTCTCTACTCACTCTGTTGATGATTGTCTCTACTCTCTCTGTTGATGACTGGATCTATTTTCTCTGTTGATGACTGTCTCTACTCTCTCTGTTGATGACTGGATCTATTTTATCTGTTGATGACTTGATCTACTCTCTCTGTTGATGACTGTCTACTCTCTCTGTTGATGACTGGCTACTCTCTCTGTTGATGACTGGTTGTACTCTATATGTTGATGACTGTCTACTATCTCTGTTGATGACTGTCTACTCTCTCTGTTGATGACTGTCTACTCTCTCTGTTGATGACTGTCTACTCTCTCTGTTGATGACTGTCTACTATCTCTGTTGATGACTGTCTACTCTCTCTGTTGATGACTGTCTATGACTGTCTACTCTCTGTTGATGACTGTCTACTCTCTCTGTTGATGACTGTCTCTACTCTCTCTGTTGATGACTGTCTCTACTCTCTCTGTTGATGACTGTCTCTACTCTGTCTGTTGGTAACTGGTTCTACTCTCTCTGTTGATGATTGGTTCTACTCTCTCTGTTAATGACTGGTTCTACTCTCTCTGTTGATGACTGGTTCTACTCTCTTGATGATGACTACTGTTTCTACTGATGATGACTACTCTCTGTTGATGATGACTACTCTCTTTGATGATGACTACTCTCTGTGGATGACTGTCTCTACTCTATCTGTTGATGACTGGATCTATTTTGTCTGTTGATGACTGGATCTACTCTCTCTGTTGATGACTGTCTACTCTCTCTGTTGATGACTGGCTCTGCTCTCTCTGTTGATGACTGGTTTTACTCTCTCTGTTGATGACTGGTTCTACTCTCTTTGATGATGACTACTGTTTCTACTGATGATGACTACTCTCTGTTGATGATGACTACTCTCTTTGATGTTGACTACTCTCTCTGTGGATGACTGTCTCTACTCTATCTGTTGATGACTGGATCTATTTTGTCTGTTGATGACTGGATCTACTCTCTCTGTTGATGATGACTACTTTTTCTGTTGATGATGGTCTACTCTCTCTGTTGATGATGACTACTCTCACTGTTGATGACTGTCTACTCTCACTGTTGATGACTGTCTCTACTCTCTCTGTTAATGACTGTCTACTCTCTCTGTTGATGAATTTCTACTCTCTCTGTTGATGAATGTCTACTCTCTCTGTTGATGACTGTCTACTCTCTCTGTTGATGACTGGTTCTACTCTCTATGTTGATGACTGGTCCTACTCACTCTGTTGATGACTGGTTCTACTCTCTCTGTTGATGACTGGTTCTACTCTCTATGTTGATGACTGTCTACTATCTCTGTTGATGATGACTTCTCGCTCTGTTGATGATGACTACTCTCTCTGTTGATGACTGTCTCTACTCACTCTGTTGATGACTGTCTCTAATCACTCTGTTGATCATGACTACTCTCTCTGCTGATGACTGTCTCTACTCACTCTGTTGATAATCACTACTCTATCTGTTGATAACTGGTTCTACTCTATCTGATGATGACTGGTCCTACTCTCTCTGCTCATGACTGGTCCTACTCACTCTGTTGATGACTGGTTCTACTCTCTCTGTTGATGACTGGTTCTACTCACTCTGTCGATGACTGTCTACTCACTCTGTCGATGACTGTCTACTCACTCTGTCGATGACTGTCTACTCACTCTGTCGATGACTGTCTACTCACTCTGTCGATGACTGTCTATTCACTCTGTTGATGACTATCTACTCTCTATGTTGATGTTGTCGTCTACTCTCTCTGTTGATGATGACTACTCTCTGTGTTGATGACTGGCTCTACTCTCTCTGTTGATGACTGGCTCAACTCTCTCTGTTGATGACTGGTTCTACTCTCTCTGTTGATGTCTGTCTACTCTCTCTGTTGATGATGACTACTCAGTTGATGATGACTACTCTCTCTGTTGATGACTGGTTCTACTCTCTCTGTTGATGACTGGTTCTACTCTCTCTGTTGATGACTGTCTACTCTCTCTCTTTGATGATGACTACTCAGTTGATGACTACTCTCTCTGTTGATGACTGGTTCTACTCTCTCTGTTGATGTCTTTCTCTACTCACTCTGTTGATGACTGTCTACTCACTCTGTTGATGACTGTCTACTCACTCTGTTGATGACTGGTTCCACTCTCTCTGTTGATGACTGTCTCTACTCACTCTGTTGATGACTGTCTCTACTCACTCTGTTGATGACTGTCTCTACTCACTCTGTTGATGACATTCTCTACTCACTCTGTTGATGACATTCTCTACTCACTCTGTTGATGACATTCTCTACTCACTCTGTTGATGACATTCTCTACTCACTCTGTTGATGACATTCTCTACTCACTCTGTTGATGACTGTCTACTCACTCTGTTGATGACTGTCTACTCGCTCTGTTGATGACTGTCTACTCGCTCTGTTGATGATGACTACTCTCTCTGTTGATGACGGTCTCTACTCTCTCTGTTGATGGCTGGTTCTACCCTCTCTGTTGATGACTCTTCTCTCTTGACTGTCTACTCTCTCTGTTGATGACTGTCTCTACTCTCTCTGTTGATGAAGTCTCTACTCTCTCTGTTGATGAAGGCTCTACTCTCTCCGTTGATAACTGTCTCTATTCTCTGTTGATGACTGGCTTTACTCTCTTTCAAATAGCATGATCAAAGGCACAAGCCACTCTTCTGACAGGAAAACATTCATGGAGAGATAATATATTTGCTTGTTTACGCATTGCTATCTCAAATATGCCTTTCATATGCTCAAATGTACCATAATCCAGTGTGGACACAGTCCTCACAATGATGAGTAGCAATAATGAATAACAGATTTTTCTTGGACTTGAATGTTGTTTCTGAGATGAGAATGCCAAACAGAAAATGTTCTTTTATACCCACCATTCCAATTATTTGTCAAGGTAAAAGGCAATTACACAGTACTATAAGGAAACAGTGATCACAAGAGGACTGAAGTAGTAGACATCCCCCCTCTGGCTGGAAACTTTTTAGTTTTTTTCAAAATTGCCATGTTTTTCTTAATATTTTCTTGACTACATAATGTGGAACATAGCTATTTTCACATAACTTGACACTGGAATGGTACTGGAGATAATGAATATGATGTTGGGAAGTGATCATGTGCCACTTTAACCTGTTATTACACATGTATCACTTGTGAAAATGTCAATTGTAACAGGACTGCTGTACACTGCATAAAGTGTGTATTCAGAAAATGTTTTTTTGCTGACATGGTTTTACTCATATTTTATTTTCTAAGATTGACTATGAGGTGAATGACTGGGAGATTTCCACTATACTCATGGCTCCTCTCTTGAGAACATCTGACTTTGAACCACTTAATTTTAATGTTAGTCAGTATTTAGTGCAGTGGATGGACATGGCTCACTATCTGGTGGCATTGGATTATTTCTGGATGGAGGACCGGCACGTGCTGGTCATATATGCACATATGCTATGGCTTGGAGGAATAGAGACAGACTGACAATAATGTCCATAGTCCATAAATAATGAGAGACAGCTGCTCCTGCAGTATCTGGCTATCAGCTGTGAATGGCTTAATGTGGGTACACACAGACAGATACAAATACATGCTCCTCTACACACAAGTGAGAGTTATCATGCTAATGTTTTCCTTTCTAACATATATATACATACTATAGACACACAAGGACAGGAACACCACAAGGCTTTGACCTCCTCCTCTCTCTTTTTTACCTCTTCCTCTCCTCTTCCTCTCTCTTGACCTCTTCCTCTCTCTCTTTGATCTCCCCCTCCCATCTTTGATCTCCCCCCCTCTTTGACCTCCTCCCTCTCTCTTTGACCTCCTCCTTTCTTTGACCTCTCTAAAACAACCCCAGTAACTGATATGATAGCATGTGTGTGTGATGCGGGTTACAGTATCAATATGACAGACTGGTTTAATCTGGTGTCGTCTGTGCACCCACCAAGACTGTGTTAGCCCGCTGAATCTTCAGGTCTCGGACAAAGTTAATCACCATGCAGGCATAGTTCATCAAACCTCCGCCCCACACACACACACACACACACACACACACACACACACACACACACACACACACACACACACACACACACACACACACACACACACACACACACACACACACACACACACACACACACACACACACACACACACACACACACACACACACACACACACACACACACACACAGTCAAGGCAATATAATCGGGCATGAATCATTCTTAATCCTTGCTGAAAATGATCCAAATAAATGTCAACATTAACTAACCTTCATGAGCAAACATAAATAAACACCTGATCAATGTCATCAGTCATCCAACCGACCTTTGGATTATTTGTTTCGAGACACAATGACATTTTATCATCTCTAATTGCTTTGCTCTCATTGTATTTTGTTATTATCCACCATTTACAAGAGGATGGTGTCCAACCATCATGGATATTATGGTCGCAATAACAGTATTCGAAATGTTTAATCCTTTTTCTTAATCAAGACCTTAGAATTGCTGTTTTCTAATGTAATCTAATTGTGAATCTCTCTACATGTATCATCATGCGTTATGAATATGTTATACATTTTTTATGTGTGTGATATTGATATAAAATAGTAACAAATGTGTGTGTAATATTTATACACAGTTACATTTGTATTGTATTTGAGGTTTAAAAAGGCCTCTGAAGTTTGTAATTTCCACTTTGAAATTTCAGACTTGATTTTCCCTACAAATGTCCATTAATTATAATCTGGCACTGAGGGCAAGGAAGTAAACAAGTTAGCGCCACACAGTGTGGTAGATCCCACCGGTGTAGTAGCATAAAGCGTGCATCACTGCTCTACTTCCCTGTCTAATTTCCTTCAGCTCCTGGGGCCCGTTTTCCTTCTCTTTCACACATGCTTTTGTTTTCATGTCAGGATAGTGTCTCCACAACTGTGTCATGTATCTTTCTTAGTGTGTGTGTGTGTGTGTGTGTGTGTGTGTGTGTGTGTGTGTGTGTGTGTGTGTCTGTCTGCAGGACTTGAACTGAGAACTTAATCTGAAGAATAACCCAAGATTCAACAGTAGATCCACGTCTAGAAACAATACATTGAACTGTGGCATGCGGAGGCCATATTTGGTATTGGTGTGAGGAGGGAGTGGTGTGAGGAGGGAGTGGTGTGAGGAGGGAGTGGTGTGAGGAGGGAGTGGTATCAGTGTGCATGCTCCTCATGTTCTACAAAAGTCACTATAGACACTTGGCCCTGTGCATGTAGGAGGGTGAGCTGATTGGAGACCTGTGCATGCAGGAGGGTATTATGATTCCAGACCTGTGCATGTAGGTAGGGAAGTTGATTGGAGACCTGTGCATGCAGGAGGTAAACTGATTCCAGACCTGTGCATGTAGGTATTCTACCTCTTGAGGAGAGCTGGAAGACAGATGGAGACTAATGCATTTCGAACAGCATATTATGATTGTGTGTACTGCATAGCTCAGCACATGTTTTGATTCTGCTCAGTACGTTTTATTTCAGTTTCAGTTTCAGCAGGAAATTAACGTTGTCTGGATGAAGATGGCCCTCGACTAGAAATTAGACTTTTCACTGGTTAGTTATGTGGGAGTGTCTAGACCACCTCCCCTGTATCCTGTGTGAATCACGCTCCAGAGTCCGTATCTGCGTGGACTCTAGCTATCTATCAGACACACTCCCCTATGTACAACATGCTCAGCATCTCAAATCTCTGCCCTCGCAGGGATTGTATTCAAATGAAGCACAATAAGAGAGAAGGTAAAAGAGCCTTGCTGTGTGATTCAAAATGACAGAACCCAATTGATTTTCTATCCCTTTGATTAATTTATCTTCCCCTTGTTGTGCATTAGAAAATTGCTGAATGGCATTCAGTTGGATTAAAACCGCAAACCGTACTTTTCATAATTTGACAGGTAATTGGCATGAGGTAGACTTCTAAATGATTGCACATTATAGGATTTTTTTCAAAGACACACGCGAGCACCCACATACACACGTACACAAACACACACACAAACACACAGAGAAAGAGAGTAACAGGTATATAATCATGTACATATTAAAAACAGTTGTAGACCCACATGTGAACAACAACATTATATTCCCAACATACTCAACATGCTGTCTAGTTTACAGTCCGTTGCATGGTAAGAACAGACGTCTAAACAACTAAACACAACAATGGACAACCAAACAGTTGGCAGTGGATAAAGCGTTTACTCATTCCTCATCGGTCCACTTTGGCAACACCAAAAAAGACAATCATTGACAATCTCTAAATGTATAAATAAGTAAACATATTTACAATAGTGTGGGAAGCATTACAGTCATTAATTGTGCATGAGAAAGACACCCCGTGCATGGAAATAATTATTTCACAACTGGTCAACAACTATTTTTACCGCATGCATTAACCAGAATGCTTTGCTCCCTGTGCCCTTCCTGCGCACATATTAAATATTTAGATGAGTCGTTGTGTTGCAAGCCTGAGTACGATCCGGAAACACGATATTACAATGATAACCTGCATCTAGTAAACATCCGTGAAGGTAGCCTCCTGCCTTCCACATTGCGATGTGTAATTTCTTATTCATCAGTTTTGAATTTAGAAAAATATAACACGCACCAACTGTAGGCATCTTTTGGAGGTTTAATCATTCATGATGGGAAAATTGTTCCTTTATGTGCAATAAATATTGATTTAGAGCTCATACATAAGTGAATGTGCCGAGACTTCTAGAGTCCCCACACCACCCACATTTTACTCTGTTGTTATTCCGTGCTGTCTTTCACAGCTAACTTAGCATTGTTCATTTTCAGGAATTACCTCAACAGGATTTATACACCTTTATACCCCCTTCTTCCTGGGCTGTTGGAGTCTAAAGCTCTCGAATGGGGAGCCTAAAATCTTCCTGCTCCATGTGAAAGCGTGCTGAAGTGGTGACAGGAAAATAGCTGTGAATGTGGGGGGCTGTGGCGCACTTTCATTGTCAGGTTCCTTCAGGAAGGATCTTTCAAGTACTATTTCAGGCGGATGTATTAATAGTGCAATTCAGTGATTATTGATGCTAGTAGAATCTTTCAATACAGTTTTATTATGAATTATTTAGCCTTTTATAAAGGTTTTATGAATGTTGCGTACAGAAGTGTGCCAACAGTAAAGTGTTGCCTACTTCTACTCATACAGATGCACCAATGAGGAAGAAGTCACAACATTTAGAAATGTCACACAGTTCATAATTGACTATATCCCTGGGGTACCCAAGCGTATAAATGAGACTAGGTCCACTACACTAGCTTCCAGTTGTCTTTAGAGTCAAGCGATTCAAAGGTGAGACAAAGTGAGAGCATGGCTTTGTCTCATCCGTTATCATCAGATCTGCTCCCAGGTGACTGGGAACCCCAGGATCCTGCTGTCATTTGTATTTACTCTTTTTGTTGAGAGTTTGTCCTGCACGAGGTTAGCGCCAATGAGGCGCAGCGGGTATGATGGATTCCCGCCCTGGCTCAAATGGGGACACTGTCATAGATTGGCACGGACATTGCAGTGAGCCTCAGAGGCCAAAGGAATACAAAATCACTTACGCCCATAATGTACTACCTCCAAATGGACCTATTGCTATGGATAACACTTTTGAGTAACATCTTAACAAAGTAAAAGTATGATTCTATCATATGTTAGGATCTCTACACCAGTTCTCTGCCTTGAATTAGTATCCAGTCCTGAACATTGGCTTCATCCCCTAGCATTCTCCAGAGACTAAACAAACCAAAACGTCTCAGACAGTAGCCAAGCACGATTTTGAACATCAGAAGTTGGCATACAACCAAAGCACAGCAAAACACATAAAGAGAAGAACACTGTCAGTCGTGTTCCTTCATAAACCCACCATCTATAAGATTCCCTACCTTTCCGTTGGTACACGGGTGTAGCACAAGGGCATTTAGCAAAATAACAAAACGGTAAACATTACAGGCATCCAGTTTTCTAAGGCCTAAACCGTGAGGCATGGTTGATTTCGCAAAAGTTTCCAGCAGCATTCTCGTACCTCCTTTCGAGACAATCCCAAAAGAGCCACTGTTTCTCAATAAGCAGAGGTACCAGCTGATTGGCCAACCAGCACTCTTCGACAGCAATCACCTGTGCCCTGGCTGCCCAATTACCCACAAGTCCATGGGGTCCTTCGTTACCCAGAAGCCCCAGGGCTCCTGTGCCAATCTCTTAATGAGCATGCCAGACCTTTTCCCAGTATGGGCCTGTAACACTTCAGCCTTGGACTGCACAACTTTACAAAACAAAGTGACTACAATATCCTGTTAGGAACTGAAAACTAATATGATTTCACAAATCTTCCATTTCTGTGTCAAAAGTAAGTTTACCGCAACTTTAATTTCTTAATTTATTCACACTCTATCTTTATATTATTTTATTTATTGAAGTTAACGTAAAGTAACCTGTTAAATTCAAATACTGTAGTTAATGTACAAATATATTTAAAATGGATATTAAGCCGAATAGATGAACTTGAGTGACTTTGGCATAAATAAATACACTATTTTACCCATCTGTTGAATTATCAATTTATAACTTTAGCAATAAACAGGAGAAAGCACAAGACTGAGATATGAGCAGAGAGAGAGAGAGAAAGCAAGAGAGAGAGTAATAAGATAGGAAAAACAAATGGAAATATGTCATTTCCCAGCACGACTTGCATACAGTCACTCAAGTCTTGCATTATTTAGCATCATTTAAACTGCAACATGTCACACTCTCTTTAAGGACCAATCTACAGGCTCTGTGACAGATGCCCATGTCCACTGTGACCAGACTGTCAAACCTCATCGTTGTCTTGACAACAGTAATCACTACTGTGTAGCTACTGTCACAAATTGTCTCATTGTGGTGCAGTTATGGCAAGGATGTTTTCATAGATTGTTGTCACAGCTGTTGTATGTACCAATCCCACCATGTCTGCCTGCTGCAGGGCACAACATTGAGGAGCGCCAAGATAAACGTGCAGACCCAGATCTCACCCTGTTTACAGACTATCGTCATGGTTGTTGTATTTTGAAATGGCTGTGTCATCCAATGTCTTGTCGGTGTTACGGAGTGTTGAGAGTCAAAAATGTTTGTCTCGGCTCGGAACAGCCAGTCAATACAACAGACTCCCTTAATCCCCCTACCCTCTATGTGCAAAAGTAGAACCAAATGTCTAGCAATAAGTCCCCATGCCATACGCCACCATGCAGTGAGCGAAAGTACTGTTCAGAAGAGTGCAAAAAATGATACCACGAGGAGAAGAAAGGAAGAGAGAAAGATAAGGGAAGAGAAATCAATGGAGGAGGGAGCTGGAGGGGGGGGGGTATTGAAAGAGTGCAGCTTCACATGGAACACATTATCATCGCAGTACAAAAGGCCAAATATATTCAGTGCCTTTCAGTGCCACAAAGCTGATTAATGCAAGGTAGCCCCATTGTGAGGAAAATCTCTTCATGGCTGTAAAGCAAGTGATTTCATATCCTTAATTTAAGATTACACTGTAAGTGCATAATCAGCTGATGCTTAATCATAGGCATGGTGCCCTCCATGTTTCCTGCAACCTCCCTGCGCTCACAGCAGCAGAAACAGGTTATGAAAACCACTGAAAAGCCTGCAAGAAATCTCTTCCAAAGTAATCGTCTTAAACAGCCTTGTGAAGACCGTGGCAATACTAGGGGAGTGGACTGTTCAGATATTATGTTATTGCAGTGCCCTGTTTCTGAAGAGCGGAAAAAGGGGGGGAATAAGATTGGAAGAAGTGGAATGGGGCAAAAGAGGATGAGCTGGTGGTAATGAATCAATTCTGAGTACATCTTCAGTTTATCGTTCCTATACTGTAATCATATTACCAGGGGGCCATTGTAATGATCTTGTCATGGATAAAGATACATGTTTCCGATTCCAATGTAAGTGGAAATGTGATAATTCATTTCTTTTCTGTGAATCTGTAATGTTAGAAAGAACAACTTTGTAAATCCCATACAGTCATTTGCCCTAGTTTTTATAGTAGTTAACAAACTATCCCTCAGCAATTGTGAATTATTAATTTGCTGAGAGTTTGCATTGTAGTCATACAGTTTCAGGTAAACAAGGTGCAGCACACATACAGGAACTCAACCAGCAAGGAATGGCTGGCTTCTAAAGCCATGTGAATATTTGAAGAATGAGTTTGACTCCCAGGGAACATTAGCTCACATGTTTTATTTTTACCCTCCAGGTCCTAAGAGGCCCAAGGAGAAATGTGTAAGTAGACAAACCAGTAGTCAGATTTCCCGTGCTTTGGAGCAGGAAGAGGCAACCCAGCAGAGAGGGAGATAATGGAGAATTTATGTCCTCTCCCAAAGTTGGAGTTAATTCTCTTTAGCGCAACACTCAGGCGCTAACCTGCACAGTGTATGAAATCCGGACGTGCTCCAAACCAACAGATGCATAATGAATGAATGGAGCTTTCCACCTCACGGCTGGGCATAATTGCTCTTAGCACTGTTAATGTTTTATGATTTAATAGTGGCGGCATCCTAACATTTTGCTGAGATGCGTACCTTTGAATCTCTGAAAGTCACCGTTCGATGCTTGTGTCCATAGAGAGCGCGGGAAATAAAAAGGAATGCTCATGCTTCAGTGACGAACCAACATAGGCCTATTATACATGTTCTGCTTTGAAGAGCAGAGATGAAATGTGTTTTTAAGAACTTTGCTACCGGGACTCGACGGGTCGTCTGGGGACACGCACGCACAGGAAAGCTAACACAAAGCGTACTCATCAACCACGACTGCAACAATAAAATGTTAAGTTGGAAAGAAATGAACTCAACTACATTGTTATTGCTTTTGTCATTAGCATCTATAAACTACATCAATGTAGTTGAGTTTCTTCCCTCCGACTTGACATTTGTCTGTTGCAGTGGTGGTTGATGCATACACTTTGTGCTATTCACATGAATCACTTCCGAGTCAGTTACTCATATGTGTCTTTAGCCTGCGCTGATTGGTCTATCTAATCAACTTCTCACTTGACTACAGCAACCAATCAGCAACCAGTCATGCTTTGGAGCTTCCAATTAAATTCTCCTTTTTGGGGGGCTAATGAGGGTGCACCCTTCCTATAGGTTAATTATGTTGTTACTGGATTGTTGATGAGATTGTTTGATGAAATATGAGTGCAATAAAATACATGGCCAGCGGCTGTATTTAAATAAGTTAAAAAGATCACATCGGCTTGTATATATCAGCGCTGTCATAACATAAATGTTAACACTGATATGGAGTGGCAAAATAGGTCCATGCAGGCTGGGGACAGGATTGAAAAAGGCTTAGACACAGGTAAGTAGGTGAAGGAGCCCATTCATTCCAAAATGTTATTTCTATGCAAATGAATTAGTAGCAAAATGGAGGTAGTGACTACACCCGTACGTTGCCATGGGGACGAGGATGACAATCTCATAACTAAAGGACAAAAAAAGAGGGATATTAAAGGAACAAAACGTTTTGGGGAAGTTGTTGGAAAAACGCCTGGGAAGAAAGACATGTCAAGAACTTTGATCTAACACGGAATGTTCTACCTTCCTTATAGTGAACCAGAGAATAACAATCAGAGAACTGCCCATCATTTTATTTTTAAATGATTGTTCTTGCTATTTCCTTTTTCCCCTCGATGTAGAGCTCAAACATCTGAGTTGTAGCCCACCTTTGAACCATTGCCAGAGCCCGTTGGTTGGGTGAGGCACTCTGGGTCACAGCTGCCAAATTCAGAGTATGAAAATTAAAATGAACTTGATTGCTGCCTAAAAATGTCTAATCTCATAAGAAGTCTGGATCCTGACTGGGGAGCGCTGGGGAGTGCTGAGACGCAAAACGGCTTTAAAAGCTTTTTTCTATCTTAATGCTCTCGACATCCCTTTATCACAGCAAGTCCATGTGCCACTGGCTGCAAGAGTAACATGCATGCCCGATGGCCTGGCAGGAGAACCCAGTGGAACTATGGGAGGGAACATGGGCAGCCCATTACATTATGTTGCACATTTTCACAGCATTCCAACTGAATAAAACAACACTAAATATTTCAACTCATGAATCTCCTCTGGAATAATTCAGCTTTTGTTTTTTACATGCTTTCCCTACTGTAGTTAATATTAAAGAACCAGTCAGAAACATCTAAATGGATAAAGCATTGTGCCTGATGGAGGGTCTCTTGGGCATGTTGGCCCACTAAACAACATAAAAATCAACTGCAGGGTATTCTGAAAGTACATAGCCATGCAGGAATATACACATGTACAGTATACAGTATACAGTAACAATGCAATATTTCTGTAGCTCAGTTGGTAGAGCATGGCGCTTGTAACGCCAGGGTAGTGGGTTCGATTCCCGGGACCACCCATACGTAGAACATGACTGTAAGTCGCTTTGGATAAAAGCGTCTGCTAAATGGCATATATTATTATTATTATATTATTTCATTCTGTATACTTATGTAAATAAGGTATTTCTGTTTTTTAGTTTTAATACATTTGCTAAAATAAAAAAACATGTGTATTTGCTTTGTTATTATGGGGTATTGTTAGTAGGTTGATGAGGAAAATAATCATTTTATCCATTTTAAAATAAGGCTGTAACATAACAAAATGGAAAAAGTCGAGGGGTCTGAATACTTTCCGAATGCACTGTATATAGTGTACACACATGTAACCATGCATTCTTATATTTTGGTTATACAGTTGATGCACCAATGATCTCCTGAGATAAGCCTGGAAAATATATGCCGATTGATATTTCAAAATTCAATCAATTACATGTTATCTCACTCTCATCCTCATGTTAATATTTTTATTACATAGTTTACAGTATAGAAATAAGCAACTGGGATTTAATGTTTTTTTTTTATCAGCATACAAGATTCCGAACACAAAGGTTGATACATACTGTATACTCTCTCAATAATTATGACATTCAGTTATTAATAATTAACTTAACCTTCCATTTGTCACATTACTCTCCCGAATGGGCTTATTTTATTTCCTTCTCCAGTGTCTCCTCCTTACAAACCAAAAGACGATAACACAACGTTGAAAAACATTCTTGCCTAATTAGTAAAGTCCAAAAACTAAAAATGGCTGCCAGAAGGGATGTTTGTGTGGTGAATGTTTCAAGCTCCCTCTGGTAATGGCAGACAAACTACAGAACAGTATCATTGTCCTGTTTAATAGGGGCCAGGGTTGTTATCCTCTTTCATAGCGGCCAGTGTTTTTTTCCTGTTTCATAGGGGTCACTGTCGCTGTCCTGTTTCATAGTGGTCACTGTCGTTGTCCTGTTTCATAGGGGTAAGTGTCATTGTCCTGTTTCATAGGGGTCAGTATCGTTGTCCTGTTTCATAGTGGTCACTGTCGTTGTCCTGTTTCATAGGGGTAAGTGTCATTGTCCTGTTTCATAGGGGTCACTGTCGCTGTCCTGTTTCATAGGGGTCACTGTCGCTGTCCTGTTTCATAGGGGTAAGTGTCATTGTCCTGTTTCATAGGGGTCACTGTCGCTGTCCTGTTTCATAGTGGACACTGTCGCTGTCCTGTTTCATAGTGGTCACTGTCGTTGTCCTGTTTCATAGGGGTAAGTGTCATTGTCCTGTTTCATAGGGGTCAGTATCGTTGTCCTGTTTCATAGTGGTCACTGTCGTTGTCCTGTTTCATAGGGGTAAGTGTCATTGTCCTGTTTCATAGGGGTCACTGTCGCTGTCCTGTTTCATAGGGGTCACTGTCGCTGTCCTGTTTCATAGTGGTCACTGTCGTTGTCCTGTTTCATAGGGGTAAGTGTCATTGTCCTGTTTCATAGGGGTCACTGTCGCTGTCCTGTTTCATAGTGGTCACTGTCGTTGTCCTGTTTCATAGGGGTCACTGTCATTTTCCTGTTTCATAGGGGTCACTGTCGTTGTCCTGTTTCATAGGGGTCACTGTCGTTGTCCTGTTTCATAGGGGTAGGTGTCATTGTCCTGTTTCATAGGGGTCACTGTCGTTGTCCTGTGTCATAGGGGTAAGTGTCATTGTCCTGTTTCATAGGGGCAGTGTTGTTTTTCTTTTTCATAGGTGTCAGTGTCGTTGTCCTGTTTCATAGGGGTCAGTGTCGTTGTCCTGTTTCATAGCGGCCCGTGTTGTTTTCCTGTTTCACAAGGGTCAGTGTCAATGTCCTGTTTCATAGGGGCCGGTGTTGTTTTCCTATTTCATAGGGGTCGTGTTATTGTTCTGTTTCATAGGGGCCAGTGTTGTTTTTCTTTTTCATAGGTCTCAGTGTTGTGGTCCTGTTACATAAGGCTCAGTGTTCTTTTCCTGTTTCATAGGGGCCAGTGTTGTTTACCTGTTTCATAGGGGCCAGTGTTGTTTACCTGTTTCATAGGGGCCAGTGTTGTTTACCTGAATCATAGGGGCCAGTGTTGTTTACCTGAATCATAGGGGCCAGTGTTGTTTACCTGTTTCATAGGGGCCAGTGTTGTTTACCTGTTTCATAGGGGCCAGTGTTGTTTACCTGTTTCATAGGGGCCAGTGTTGTTTACCTGTTTCATAGGGGCCAGTGTTGTTTACCTGTTTTATAGTGGTCACTGTCGTTTTTCCTGTGTCATAGGGGTAAGTGTCATTGTCCTGTTTCATAGGGGCAGTGTTGTTTTTCTTTTTCATAGGTGTAAGCGTCGTTGTCCTGTTTCATAGGGGTCAGTGTCGTTGTCCTGTTTCATAGGGGCCAGTGTTGTTTACCTGTTTCATAGGGGCCAGTGTTGTTTACCTGTTTCATAGGGGCCAGTGTTGTTTACCTGTTTCATAGGGGCCAGTGTTGTTTACCTGTTTCATAGGGGGCAGTGTTGTTTACCTGTTTCATAGGGGCCAGTGTTGTTTACCTGAATCATAGGGGCCAGTGTTGTTTACCTGAATCATAGGGGCCAGTGTTGTGGTCCTGTTTCATAGGGGCCAGTGTTGTGGTCCTGTTTCATAGGGGCCAGTGTTGTTTACCTGTTTCATAGGGGCCAGTGTTGTTTACCTGTTTCATAGGGGCCAGTGTTGTGGTCCTGTTTCATAGGGGCCAGTGTTGTTTTCCTGTTTCATAGGGGCCAGTGTTGTTTACCTGTTTCATTGGGGTCAGTGTTGTTTTCCTGTTTCATAGGGGCCAGTGTTGTTTACCTGTTTCATAGGGGCCAGTGTTGTTTACCTGTTTCATAGTGGTCACTGTCATTTTTCCTGTGTCATAGGGGTAAGTGTCATTGTCCTGTTTCATAGGGGCAGTGTTGTTTTTCTTTTTCATAGGTGTCAGTGCCGTTGTCCTGTTTCATAGGGGTCAGTGTCGTTGTCCTGTTTCATAGGGGCCAGTGTTGTTTACCTGTTTCATAGGGGCCAGTGTTGTTTACCTGTTTCATAGGGGCCAGTGTTGTTTACCTGTTTCATAGGGGCCAGTGTTGTTTACCTGTTTCATAGGGGCCAGTGTTGTTTACCTGAATCATAGGGGCCAGTGTTGTGGTCCTGTTTCATAGGGGCCAGTGTTGTGGTCCTGTTTCATAGGGGCCAGTGTTGTTTACCTGTTTCATAGGGGCCAGTGTTGTTTACCTGTTTCATAGGGGCCAGTGTTGTGGTCCTGTTTCATAGGGGCCAGTGTTGTTTACCTGTTTCATAGGGGCCAGTGTTGTTTACCTGTTTCATTGGGGTCAGTGTTGTTTTCCTGTTTCATAGTGGTCACTGTCGTTGTCCTGTGTCATAGGGGTAAGTGTCATTGTCCTGTTTCATAGGGGCAGTGTTGTTTTTCTTTTTCATAGGTGTCAGTGTCGTTGTCCTGTTTCATAGGGGTCAGTGTCGTTGTCCTGTTTCATAGCGGCCCGTGTTGTTTTCCTGTTTCACAAGGGTCAGTGTCAATGTCCTGTTTCATAGGGGCCTGTGTTGTTTACCTGTTTCATAGGGGCCAGTATTGTTTACCTGTTTCATAGGGGCCAGTGTTGTTTACCTGAATCATAGGGGCCAGTGTTGTTTACCTGAATCATAGGGGCCAGTGTTGTTTACCTGTTTCATAGGGGCCAGTGTTGTTTACCTGTTTCATAGGGGCCAGTGTTGTTTACCTGTTTCATAGGGGCCAGTGTTGTGGTCCTGTTTCATAGGGGCCAGTGTTGTTTACCTGTTTCATAGGGGCCAGTGTTGTGGTCCTGTTCCATAAGGCTCGGTGTTCTTTTCCTGTTTCATAGGGGCCAGTGTTGTTTACCTGTTTCATAGGGGCCAGTATTGTTTACCTGTTTCATAGGGGCCAGTGTTGTTTACCTGAATCATAGGGGCCAGTGTTGTTTACCTGAATCATAGGGGCCAGTGTTGTGGTCCTGTTTCATAGGGGCCAGTGTTGTTTACCTGTTTCATAGGGGCCAGTGTTGTTTACCTGTTTCATAGGGGCCAGTGTTGTTTACCTGTTTCATAGGGGCCAGTGTTGTGGTCCTGTTTCATAGGGGCCAGTGTTGTTTACCTGTTTCATAGGGGCCAGTGTTGTTTACCTGTTTCATAGGGGCCAGTGTTGTTTACCTGTTTCATTGGGGTCAGTGTTGTTTTCCTGTTTCATAGTGGTCACTGTCGTTGTCCTGTGTCATAGGGGTAAGTGTCATTGTCCTGTTTCATAGGGGCAGTGTTGTTTTTCTTTTTCATATGTGTCAGTGTCGTTGTCCTGTTTCATAGGGGTCAGTGTCGTTGTCCTGTTTCATAGCGGCCCGTGTTGTTTTCCTGTTTCACAAGGGTCAGTGTCAATGTCCTGTTTCATAGGGGCCGGTGTTGTTTTCCTATTTCATAGGGGTCGGTGTTATTGTTCTGTTTCATAGGGGCCAGTGTTGTTTTTCTTTTTCATAGGTCTCAGTGTTGTGGTCCTGTTCCATAAGGCTCAGTGTTCTTTTCCTGTTTCATAGGGGCCAGTGTTGTTTACCTGTTTCATAGGGGCCAGTGTTGTTTACCTGTTTCATAGGGGCCAGTGTTGTTTACCTGTTTCATTGGGGTCAGTGTTGTTTACCTGTTTCATAGGGGCCAGTGTTGTTTACCTGTTTCATAGGGGCCAGTGTTGTGGTCCTGTTTCATAGGGGCCAGTGTTGTTTACCTGTTTCATAGGGGCCAGTGTTGTTTACCTGTTTCATTGGGGTCAGTGTTGTTTTCCTGTTTCATAGTGGTCACTGTCGTTGTCCTGTGTCATAGGGGTAAGTGTCATTGTCCTGTTTCATAGGGGCAGTGTTGTTTTTCTTTTTCATATGTGTCAGTGTCGTTGTCCTGTTTCATAGGGGTCAGTGTCGTTGTCCTGTTTCATAGCGGCCCGTGTTGTTTTCCTGTTTCACAAGGGTCAGTGTCAATGTCCTGTTTCATAGGGGCCGGTGTTGTTTTCCTATTTCATAGGGGTCGGTGTTATTGTTCTGTTTCATAGGGGCCAGTGTTGTTTTTCTTTTTCATAGGTCTCAGTGTTGTGGTCCTGTTCCATAAGGCTCAGTGTTCTTTTCCTGTTTCATAGGCGCCAGTGTTGTTTACCTGTTTCATAGGGGCCAGTGTTGTTTACCTGTTTCATAGGGGCCAGTGTTGTTTACCTGTTTCATAGGGGCCAGTGTTGTTTACCTGTTTCATAGGGGCCAGTGTTGTTTACCTGTTTCATAGGGGCCAGTGTTGTGGTCCTGTTTCATATACAGTTCCTCTGCCAAACCCTCGACCTCTGAAACCATTCTCCCTACCTCATGCCTTGCTGCCACTGTGGATTGGGGTATTGAGAACCTCATCCGTGTGGCACAACGCTCCCAGCCTGGACCTGAAGGGGGCCCAGCTAACCGTCTGTTTGTCCCTAATCCAGTCCGGTCCCGGGTCCTGGAATGGGCTCATTCCTCCATGGCTGACCTGTCATCCAGGGTCCCGTTGTACACTAGCCTTCCTTCGACAAAGCTTCTGGTGGCCCACAATGGATCCTGACGTCTCTGCCTTTGTCGCCGCATGCCCAGTGTGTGCTCAAATCAAGACTCCACGGCAAGCTGGTCTCATATTATTATTATTATTATTATTATATATTATATTATATATATCTCTGGACTTTGTCACTGGGCTTCCTCCATCTGATGTCAACACTGTCATTCTGGTGGTAGTCGACCGGTTCTCCAAGGTAGCCAATTTCATCCAAACTACCTTCTGCCAAGGAGATGGCCCAGCTTATGTTGCAGTATGTCTTCCGGATTCATGGACTCTTGGTAGACATGGTCTCTGATCGGGGTCTTCAGTTCTCGTCTCAGTTCTGGAAGGCATTCTGCACCCTTATTGGGTCATTGGCCAGCCTGTCATCCGGATTCCATCCCCAAACGGTTAGTCTGGGCGAGCCAACCAAGACCTGGAAACCACACTGAGATGCCTAGTCTCAACCAATCCCACTACCTGGAGCCAACAACTGGTCTGGGTGGAGTACGCCCGGAATACCCTTCCCTGTTCAGCCACGGGACTCTCTCCATTTGAGTGTTCTTTGGGGTATCGAACAAGAGCAAGAGGTCAGCGTACTCTCGGCACAGATGTTCGTCCACCGCTGTCAACATACCTGGAGAAGAGCTCGGCAGCACTTCTCAAGTCCAACTGTCACACCCTGATCTCTTTCAGCTGTTCCTGTGATTGTCTCCACCCCCCCCCCCCAGGTGTCGCTTATTTTCCCCAGTGTCTCTCTCTGACAGTTCGTCTTGTATGTTAAGTCAAGTCAACCAGCGTGTTTTTCCCATACTCCTTTTCTATTCTCTTTTTATAGTCCTCCCGGTTCTGACCCCTGCCTGACTCTGGACTTCTTTCCTGCCCTGACCTTGATTCTGCCTGCCCTTCGGTACGTATTGGACTCTGATCTGGTTTTGACCTTTTTGCCTGTGCACGACCATTCTCTTGCCTACCCCTTTGGATTAATAAACACTGTAAGATTCCAACCATCTGCCTCCTGTGTCTGCATCTAGATCTTGCCTTGTGCCTTGATATAAATACATTTTGAACACTACAGTGAAGGCCCCAGAACTCTCATGTATTTTCTGCACTATGCAATGATATGGGCAGCGACCATGTAACGCTTTTACAACATACAGAAGTACGCTGGTTACTGACGATAATTTTAACTTGTCTGACTGCTTGCATGATGACGAGTTTCTCACACGACTGGCCTATCTGGGTGATGTTTTTTCTCGCCTGAATGATCTGAATCTCGCGCCAACATTATTCAATGAGCGGGAAAAAATTTAGACTACGATTAAGAAGTTGGAGCTCTTCTCTGTCTTCATTAATAAGGACAACACACAGGTCTTATCATCATTGTTTGATTTTTTTGTGTGCAAATGACAAATGCTACATAGCTAATAACCCGAGTGAGTTGGTTGCGCAATTATACAGGTTCTTTCCTGAAACAGATGACACTAACAACTGGATTCATTATCCCTTTCATGCCCTGCCTCCAGTCCACTTACCGATATCTGAACAAGAGAGCCTCATCAAAATTGCAACAAGTTGTTCTGTGAAAATTGAATTTAATCAGAAGCCCCTGCCAGATTTCTGGACTGGGCTGCGCTCAGAGAATTCTGAATCGCGAATCGTGCTGTTAAGACATTGATGCTCTTTTCAACCACGTACCTATGTGAGAGTGGATTCTTGGCCCTCACTAGCATGAAAACTAAATACAGGCACAGACTGTGTATGGAAAATTATTTAAGACTGAGACTCTCCAATACAACCCAACATTGCAAAGTTCCATGCATCCATTCAAGCACAACCTTCTCATTAACCTGTGGTGAGTTATTTAGAATTTTCGAAGAACAAATACGTTTTTATATGTAAGATGCTTAAATAGAGGAACATGATTGATTATTATTATTATTATATTAATATTTGTGCCCTGTTCCTATAAGAGCTCTTTGTCACTTCCCACCAGCCAGGTTGTGACAAAAACTCACACTATTCTTATGTTTAATAAATGTATCATATAGTGTGTGTGTGTGTGGCAGGCTTACAATGATGGCAACAAAACAACATTTGAGAGTGAGCTGACCCCGGTGATAGAGGAGGTATGCAGCTGGAGGTTGAATGTTTTAAGGGGTACGGGACAATAAAAAGTTTGGGAACCATTGCTCTACAGCATTGAGTATAGGGCTAGCAAGAAACATGATATAATACGTATAGAGAAAGACTATGCTTTGACCAGTCCAGTGAATAGCTGAGAATGAATAAAGATACATTACATTCATTAGCCGTTTACCCATTGTTGTGCTGTGGCCATTGGTCACAAGCTGATCCATAAATCAGGTAATAACTTCACAACCCTAATATCCTAGCACTTAGCACATCTCACCACAACGTATGGTAGGCTAATGACTTAACCAATGAATGCCCATTTGGCATTCAGCTTTAAGCGAGTTCAAAGGAACCACTCCATGGACACTCCACTGGAAATGTTATTTGTGGTGGCCATAAAAGCTAGTGAATTTCATTAAAAGTGGATGTCTGTGGTCAAACTCCTTTCCTTTCTTGCCAGTGTGAGCAGGTCATGGAAATGAACCAGCACACTGTGTTCTGTGCATGGCACTCTGCATATTAATTCAGCCCAACTCATTTACTAGGTTCTTCTATTCTGCTCACTTGTAGTTGATTATGTAGCACTCTCACTTCAGCAGACAGGGCCAATTTGCTCTTATTCACAGGCAATTCAGAGTGTATTTGTTTAGTTTTCCAGGAAGAGACTCTTCATGTATGCAAAGTCGGAACATGGCTTCCTCAGTCGCTGTGGCAATGTTTACCCTAACCAACTGCATGGGAGCATGGGAATACTTGTGTTCCTCAATGTCAGGTTCACAAACTCTTTGAGGAGCGTATTTAAAAAATATATTTTTTCATGCTAAAGGCCTGTAAAAGACGTGATGAGCAAGTGGTGTTCGCCTCCTCTGGTCTTCGGTGGCTCCGGGCGAGGCATCAATAAACAATGAGGATTGGATCAGATGAAAAGCTGGAGGACTTCTTCATTAACTGTCTGTGAAAGCCTGTCTCGGGTGTCAGTCTCCACTTCTCCTTTGATCATAAATGAGTCCCCCGTCTCTGGGTATTTCAATCCAGAAGAGGCTCGGTCAGTGATCTGTCTCTTACCGTCTTTCATGTCTCAAGTCTACATGTCTCCTTCTCTACGTGTCACCTCCAGTAATTTCCAGGCTTTTTCAACTTGTCCTCTTAATTACCTAGTATAGGCTCGCATAATCAAAAGAGCAAAGTCTGAGAGAGTAAAAGAGAGTACAACCTGAACGTGCGAAACATGAATTACCAGAATGTACGGGAGTCTTTAACAGGTGACATCTTGATGCCAATTAAACGGGGTGAAACCGGTGTCCATGTTCATCATGGCACAGTGAATAATTTGAAGTGTTCATCCTTACCTTTAGGAGATGTGCTATGACTTTTCTTTGATATGACATATCAGACGATGCACATCTCCTCTCAAATCTTCTTCATCATGCGTGAATATCAATCTCACCATCGTGTGCAGATGTACAAGCTGTATCACAATCTAATGGTTGTATTCAAATCAAAGGTAGACAGATGTGAAGTAACCTTCTGTTTGGACATGGATTCTTTTCAAGGTAAATGTTCCTTGTAGTTTATATATCCCTACAATGACGTTGAAAATGTGTCACTACCATCATCGTGAATGATACCTTCATCACCATAACTATCAACACCATCGTTACTAATCACCATATTTGTCAAGACCTGCACCATATTCACCAATAAAACCAAGACCACTGAACAGTGCGAGGACATGGACATCTGCCTCAGAGTCAGAGCCCCATCCTCAGCACAGCTCAAATGTGATGTTCAGGAGGCGAATCTCCCAAGACAATACATGAGTGGAATATCATCCACAGCCATATGCTGCTTCTAAAAGCTTCCTCTGTTCCCCTCTTTGCATTGAGATGGGGGAGTTTAAAGAGGGGCAGCAGCGAACTGAAAGAGCTCATTAAAAGAAGCACATCTAACATGTGTTCAGGAGCCCGCTACTCTTTACCCCTGCAGCGGTCCAATTACTCCCCCCCCCCATACCATCCCACTTCTACCCCCTCCTCCCAAACTGCTGACCGGAGCGCCTGTTGTTTCCTCTTTGCCTGCCATTTTAACACTTAGCATCACAGCTTTTACTAGCCTCCATTCGGAATGCTATGGTGTTAGCAACGAAATGCCACATCTGCAGAAAATGGGCCTCCATCTCAGACCGGGCCTATTCTCATTAGTGTCTGGAAGAGGTCCAAAGTTAAATGAAAGGAGAGGGGTGGTGTGGAGGGCAGCAAGGGATAGGGGGAGGAAAAGAGAAGGAAAGAGGAGAGGGGGGTAAAGCAATCAAATGCTTTCTGATGGTGATAGATCGTAAGAGTGCCTCTCAAATAATGGTTCCTTTGGGATTCCCTCTTTTTCAGTTGTGCTGATGTAAGAATTTGATGTGTGGGGATTGCATTTGAGAGCTCCACATGGTTACTGGTGAATGATGGAGAATACGTGTTTGGCTGTGACAGACTTTGAAAAGATAGTGATGGAGTCAGTCAACGTCCTGAGGCTTGACAGAAGCATTTATGAGTCTGAATAACCCGTGAACCGTGCAGATGATCTGACCCCATTTGTGGTTTTTGACCCAGTGTGGTGTTTTCCTCAGTGTCTTGCATGAACACAGATGAGCATGATCCATTCAAAATAATAACAAAAAAATCTACACTTCAGCCAATGACATCTTACTAAATAAAATGTATTTGTTTAGTGTATACCGACGTACGTGATGTTTCCCTCCCTTGTCTTGAAGCTCCAGCCACCCTCCTCACCCCCTCCCTTTCCCTCTCTCCTTCACTATTCATTCCCTCCCTCTTATCAATCAGAAGTGTCTGAGCATGGCACCTCAGACATCCAATCCCAGACAGAGATCTCCTGTGAGTATTAAACAAACATACCCCCAGAATAAGGTGGTGGAAGAGAGTTTGATGGCAGGAGATATAGGAGAACAGACAGGTGAAGGGCTGAAGCGCAGGTCAGAGTGGTAAGGCAAAGAAAGGAAAAGAAGTCCATACCTCTTGACAGAAATAACCATAAGATTAAAGAAGCCGATAAAACCTTGGCAATGGAAGAGATGTGTCCAGACTGGAAATCTGAAAATTAGTGATTAGGCAGGGGAGAGCTGGGGTGGCTTTGGTAAGTGACGAAAGACGGTGAGTGATTTTGTCACCCCCCCCCCCCCATGGCACCCTGGTAGCAAGGAGCTGGGTTAACAGTTCTGAGATGGAAGTAATTAACAGAGAGAGAAGGGGGAAAGGTAGCATTTTGCATAGGACCGACGAGGAATCCTCCTGTGTGTGTACTGTATGTGTGTGTGCGTATGTGTGTGTATGTGTGTGTGTGTTTGCATTTTTGTGTGCATGGCTTCTTGTACATACACTAAAGATTTCTGAAGTGTAATCCAAGTCAGACTGTTTTACAAGTAAAACCGTTCAGTATATCCTATCTCATGGTTGGGTGATATGCATTTGTGAAGCTCTGTCAGTGCACAAGCACTTAGCTTTCAGTCATCCCAGTAACAACCCAGTAGCTCTGCTTAGATACTGCAAATAATGAAAGGAGAGCTGTCTTTCAAAGACAACTTCTGAATGCTCATTACAAAATGATCCAAATCTCAGTGAATCCAATATCTACATTAACACCAAAGAATGCTTTTCTCGAAAGGGTAAGACCTATGGTAGCCTATTTGTGCATCTAGTTTTCAAATCACTATTTAAAACAACCAAAAGTCCTCAAACTAGAACTGCAGGCTTCACTCAGAAAGCTAGTAGAATGTCCATCAGTGCCCCTTCGCTATTTCTGCTTGGGTGAGAGCTGTCTGTGCATTGAGCCTAGCGCAAATCACAGAAGAGACCCCAACACTGTTTAATTCCAACCTGCGATCAATCTCCAATCAACACTACTATAAAGGTAATCACCAGAAACTTCTGAAGGAGTAGAAAGCCAATTTTCACAGGCTATCAGGGCATGGGATCCCCTCATCGATTCCTGCTGCATTTCTACCCTACAGCACGTTATCTGGATCGATTATGTTTGTTTATGTGTATCAGGAATTCAGCAGAATCTCTGTGGGGGTATGTTTGGCTGGTTGGAATTGGGAAACAGGGTTCATTTCTATTCTCATAAAGTATCATGTCAGCTATCCTTTTCATCAGGCCAGGGTATCCACCATGATACTTACATGTATTATGCACAGATGTTTTAGGCCTATGATGCATGAAATTAGAGTTTAGCTTCTATGGTGCATAGCCTGTGATCTAGAGATAGCTGTTCCAGTTTAGACACATGCACCTCTCTCCCCACCTTAGACTGGGGTTCAATCCCTGCTCTAACCCTTCAATATGTTTATCTCAACCTCCTGTATCTTCTCTGATTTTCTCCATGTCTAAATAAAGTGTCAAAATCCCCCCCCCCCCCAAAAAAAGAAGTTAGGTTAGTCAAATGTTATCTGTCGATGGCAACAATCAATGTACAGTGCCTTCGGAAGGTATTCAGACCCCTTCACATTTTCCATTTAGCCTTATTCTAAAGTAGATTACATTGTTTTTCCCCTCCCACATCAATCTACATGCAATACCTATAATAACAAAGCTAAAAAAAAGTTTTGCTCATTTATTTATTTTTTTTAGTTAAAAAAGGGAAATATCACATTTACTTAAATATTCAGACCCTTTACTCTGGACTTTGTTGAAGCACCTTTTTGCAGAGATTACAGGATCCAGTCTTCTTGGGTATGACGCTACAAGCTTGGCACACCTGTATTTGGGGAGTTTCTCCCATTCTTCTCTGCAGATCCTCTCAATCTCTTTCAGGTTGGATGGGGAGCGTTGCTGCACAGCTATTTTCAGGTCTCTCCAGACATGTTCCAAATCAAATTTTATTTGTCACATACACATGGTTAGCAGATATTAATGTGAGTGTAGCGAAATGCTTGTGCTTCAAGATGAGTATGTAAACAAAGTGGCATAGTTTTAAAGTGGCTAGTGATACATGTATTACATAACGATGCAGTAGATGATATAGAGTACAGTATATACGTATACATATGACATAAATAATGTAGGGTATGTAAACATTATATTAAGTAGCATTGTTTAAAGTGGCTAGTGATATATTTTACATCAATTCCCATCAATTCCCATTATTAAAGTGGCTGGAGTTGAGTCAGGGTGTTAGCAGCAGCCACTCAATGTTAGTGGTGGCTGTTCAACAGTCTGATGGCCTTGAGATAGAAGCTGTTTTTCAGTCTCTCGGTCTCAGCTTTGATGCACCTGTACTGACCTTGCCTTCTGGACGATAGCGGGATGAACAGGCAGTGGCTCGGGTGGTTGTTGTCCTTGATGATGTTTATGGCCTTCCTGTGACATCGGGTGGTGTAGGTGTCCTGGAGGGCAGGTAGTTTGCCCCCAGTGATGCGTTGTGCAGACCTCACTACCCTCTGGAGAGCCTTACGGTTGTGGGTGGAGCAGTTGCCGTACCAGGCGGTGATACAGCCCGACAGGATGCTCTCGATTGTGCATCTGTAGAAGTTTGTGAGTGCTTTTGGTGACAAGCCGAATTTCTTCAGCCTCCTGAGGTTGAAGAGGCACTGCTGCGCCTTCTTCACGATGCTGTCTGTGTGGGTGGACCAATTCAGTTTGTCTGTGATGTGTACGCCGAGGAACTTAAAACTTACTACCCTCTCCACTACTGTTCCGTCGATGTGGATAGGGGGGTGTTCCCTCTGCTGTTTCCTGAAGTCCACAATCATCTCCTTAGTTTTGTTGACGTTGAGTGTGAGGTTATTTTCCTGACACCACACTCCGAGGGCCCTCACCTCCTCCCTGTAGGCCGTCTCGTCGTTGTTGGTAATCAAGCCTACCACTGTCGTCCGCAAACTTGATGATTGAGTTGGAGGAGTGCGTAGCCACACAGTCGTGGGTGAACAGGAAGTACAGGAGAGGGCTCAGAACGCACCCTTGTGGGGCCCCAGTGTTGAGTATCAGCGGGGTGGAGATGATGTTACCTACCCTCACCACCTGGGGGCGGCCCGTCAGGAAGTCCAGTACCCGGTTGCACAGGGCGGGGTCGAGACCCAGGGTCTCGAGCTTGATGACGAGTTTGGAGGGTACTATGGTGTTAAATGCTGAGCTGTAGTCGATGAACAGCATTCTCACATAGGTATTCCATTTGACCAGATGGGTTAGGGCAGTGTGCAGTGTGGTTGGACATATTTGGGCGGTAAGAAAATTGGAGTTGGTCTAGGTAGGGTGGTCAGGTAGGGTGGAGGTGATATGGTCCTTGACTAGTCTCTCATAGATCTTCATGATGACGGAAGTGAGTGCTACGGTGCAGAAGTCATTTATCTCAGTTACCTTAGCTTTCTTGGGAACAGGAACAATGGTGGCCCTCTTGAAGCATGTGGGAACAGCAGACTGGGATAGGGATTGATTGAATATGTCCGTAAACACACCAGCCAGCTGGTCTGCGCATGCTCTGAGGGTGCGGCTGGGGATGCCGTCTGGGCCTGTAGCCTTGCGAGGGTTAACACGTTTAAATGTTTTACTCACCTCAGCTGCAGTGAAGGAGAGTCCGCATGTTTTGGTTGCGGGCCGTGTCAGTGGCACTGTATTGTCCTCAAAGCGGGCAAAAAAGTTATTTAGTCTGCCTGGGAGCAAGGCATCCTGGTCCGTGACTGGGCTGGTTTTATTTTTGTAATCCGTGATTGACTGCCACATACCTCTTGTGTCTGTGCCGTTGAATTGCGATTCTACTTTGTCTCTATACTGACATTTAGCTTGTTTGATTGCCTTGAGGAGGGAATAGCTACACTGTTTGTATTCGGTCATGTTTCCGGTCACCTTGCCCTGATTAAAAGCAGTGGTTCACGCTTTCAGTTTCACGCAAATGCTGCCATCAATCCACGGTTTCTGGTTTGGGAATGTTTTAATTGTAGCTATGGGAACGACATCTTCAACGCACGTTCTAATGAACTCTCTCACCGAATCAGCATATTCATCAATGTTGTTGTTTGACGCAATACGAAACATATCCCCGTCCACGTGATGGAAGCAGTCTTAGAGTGTGGAATCAGATTGGTCGGACCAGCATTGAACAGACCTCAGCGTGGGAGCTTCTTGTTTTAGCTTTTGTCTGTAGGCAGGGAGCAACAAACTGGAGTCGTGGTCAGCTTTTCCGAAAGGAGGGCGGGGCAGGGCCTTATATGCATCGCGGAAGTTAGAATAGCAATGATCCAAGGTTTTACCAGCCCTGGTTGCGCAATCGATATGCTGATACAATTTAGGGAGTCTTGTTTTCAGATTAGCCTTGTTAAAATCCCCAGCTACAATGAATGCAGCCTCAGGATATGTGGATTCCAGTTTGCAAAGAGTCAAATAAAGTTCGTTCAGAGCCATCGATGTGTCTGCTTGGGGGGGAATATATGTCTGTGATTATAATCGAAGAGAATTCCCTTGGTAGATAATGCCGTCGACATTTGATTGTGAGGAATTCTAAATCAGGTGAATAGAAGGACTTAAGTTCCTGTATGTTGTTGTGACCAGACCACGTCTTATTAACCCTAAAGCATACGACCCCGCCCCTCTTCTTACCAGAAAGATGTTTGTTTCTGTCGGCGCGATGCGTGGAGAAACCTGGCTGGCTGCACCAACTCAGATAGCGTCTCTCCAGTGAGCCATGTTTCCGTGAAGCAAAGAACGTTACAGTCCCTGATGTCCCTCTGGAATGCTGCCCTTTCATTAACCTTGTTGTCAAGAGACTGGGCATTGGCGAGTAGAATGCTAGGAAGTGGCACGTGATGTGCCCGTCTCCGGAGCCTTACCAGAAGACCGCTTCGTTTGCCTCTTTTACGACATCGTTGTTTTGGGTCGCAGGCTGGGATCCATTCCGTTGTCCTGGGTGGAAGGCAGAACACAGGATCCGCTCCAGGAAAGTCATATTCTTGGTCGTACTGATGGTGAGTTGACGCTGCTCTTATATTCAGTAGTTCTTCTCGACTGTATGTAATGAAACCTAAGATGACCTGGGGTACCAATGTAAGAAATAACACGTAAAAAAAAAACTGCAGAGTTTCCTAGGAACGCGAAGTGAGGCGGCCATCTCTGTCGGCGACGGAAGTAACTAAAGATGTTTGAGCGCTTTCAGATCCGGGCTCTGGCTGAGTCACTCAAGGGTCGTTGTCCTGTTGTAAGGTGAACCGTCAGCCCAATCTGAGGTCCTGAGAGTTATGGAGCAGGTTTTCACCAAGGATCTCTCTGTACTTTGCTCCGTTCATCTTTGCCTCAATCTTGACTAGTCTCCCAGTCCCTGCTTCTGAAAAACATCACCACAGCATGATGCTGCCCCCACCATGCTTCACCGTAGGGATGGTGCCAGGATGGTGCAAGAGTTCAATCTTGGTTTAATCAGACCAGAGAATCTTCTGTCTCATGGTCTGAGAGTCTTTAGGTGACTTTTGGCAAATTCCAAGCGGGCTGTCATGTGCCTTTGACTGAGGATTGGCTTCCGTCTGGTCACTACCATAAAGGCCTGATTGGTGGAGTACTGTAGACATTGTTGTCCTTGGAAGGTTCTCTCATCTCCACAGAGGAACTCTAGAGCTCTGTCAAAGTGACCATTGGGTTCTTGGTTACCTCCCTAATCAAGGCCCTTCTCCCTCGATCTTGGTGGTTCCAAACTTCTTCCAATTAAGAATGATGGAGGCCACTGTGTTTTGGGGACCTTCAATGCTGCAGACATTTTTTGGTACCCTTCCCCAGATCTGTGCCTCCACACAATCCTGTCTCGGAGCTCTACGAACAATTCCTTCAACCTCATGGCTTGGTTTTTGCTCTGACATGCTCTTCAACTGTAGGACCTTATATAGACAGGTGTGTGCCTTTCCAAATCATGTTCAATCAATTGAATTTGCCACAGGTGGAATCCAATCAATTTGTATAATCATCTGAAGGATGATCAATGGAAGTAGGATGCACCTGAGCTCAATTTGAGTCTCATAGCAAAGGGTCTGAATACTTATGTAAATAAGTTATCTATGTTTTTTAATAGATTTGCAAGCATTTCTAAAAACCTATTTTTGCTTTGTCATTATGGGCTAGATTGTTGGGGAAAAACATGTATTTATTTTATTTTAGAAAAAGGCTGTAACGTAACAAAATGTGGAAAAAGTCAAGGAGTCTGAATACTTTCCTCAGGGACTGCCTGTGGTGGTATGACATTTAACTATGAGAAGTCAATACGCAAATGAAATATCAGGATTTGTATCAAGTCAAGAGATTTCTTGGATTTGTGCTTTTGTTGAGGAGGCTGCGCGTCTTCCTTGGTTTTTGTTGGGATGCAGGGCATCCTCCTGGGTCTGAGTCATGCAAGTCATCTGATTCGTTTTAAGTCTGACTCATTCAATTCACTGTCAAAAGGGCTGCACAACTTGATAGCAGCTTTTGTGTGGGGGGGGGGTACATTTTTCGCCATATCCCCCTATTCCCCCTGTATAAATTAAATATAGTCATATGAACTTGTAACGTGAACATTAAATGACAGTAACACCCACCGGGTGGTGTTTCCATTTGCTAATGAGGAGCTAGGAACGGTCATGGGCCTTGTAGAACAGCAGTAACATCATGCTCTTGCTGGCAGTACATTCTGTAATATTAAAGGGAAATGTATTATCCAAGATTTTGTATCAGAGAGAGTGTGACAATGGAACACTTATTTGAATATTAGGGCGGAAGGTAGCCTAGTGTTTAGGATCTTTAGGCCAGTGACTGAAAGGTCCCTGATTCAAATCCCTGAGTTGACTAGGGGAAAAATCTGTCGATGTGCCCTTGAGTAAAGCATTAAACCATAATTGTTCCAGGGTTACTGTCAATATTGGCTGATCCCTGGCTCTGACCCACCGGAGTTGTCTCAGGGGGAGTGGGATATGCAAAAAAAGATTTGCACTTGCATGTGTGGAATAGGACAAATGTAAGCCCTCACAATTGAGAAGTGTATGTTAGCCTCCAAACCTCTGGTTTATGTGGAATTCCTTCTTTAAAAATGTGGACTTTTTTGTGGAAAAAGTATACATTCCACTTATAGGTATTTTGTAAATTGCATGCATCATGGTCATTTTAAAGTCCTGTAACTGTTTTAGCTTGCATTTAGTAGGAATACTATGTCAATTCGTTTGACAATTACATTTTTACAAGAGAAGCAAGATTTCAATCAACTCTGAATTGCAAAGTAAGATTTTGTTATGCAGATAAATTAGACCATCTGTGCAAAGGAATTGATTCCATTACAATATTGAGTAGCATTTTGTGCACTTAGGCAGAGGAGGAAAACAAACAAAGATATCCTTTGGCTCCCCAAAATCACAAGACGCATGGTGTAAGTAAGGATGCTTAACTTCCATTTTACCATTGAGACATGTTCCCATCAGTGTGCAGTAAGGACGCCTAACTTCTATTTTACCGTTGAGTCATGTTCCCATCAGTGTGCAGTAAGGACGCCTAACTTCTATTTTACCGTTGAGTCATGTTCCCATCAGTGTGCAGTAAGGAAGCTTAACTTCTATTTTACCGTTGAGTCATGTTCCCATCAGTGTGCAGTAAGGACGCCTAACTTCTATTTTACCGTTGAGTCATGTTCCCATCAGTGTGCAGTAAGGACGCCTAACTTCTATTTTACCGTTGAGTCATGTTCCCATCAGTGTGCAGTAAGGACGCCTAACTTCTATTTTACCGTTGAGTCATGTTCCCATCAGTGTGCAGTAAGGACGCCTAACTTCTATTTTACCGTTGAGTCATGTTCCCATCAGTGTGCAGTAAGGAAGCTTAACTTCCATTTTACCGTTGAGCCATGTTTGATTTGTTTGACTCTTTTTTGGTTACTACATGATTCCATATGTGATATTTCATAGTGTTGATGTATTTACTATTATTCTACAATGTATAAAATAGTAAAAATCTAGAAAAACCCTGGAATGAGTAGGTGTGTCCAAACTTTTTACTGGTACTGTATGTCCGTCATTATTTGAATATGTTCGTAACCCACTGTGTAAAAGGGAAAATGCCCTCGAAGCTGGTGTTCGGGCCGAACAACACCCATGCCAATATATCCTCCAAACACCGGCTTCTCGGGCATCATCACTTCAATTTCCCCCTCTCATGTATGAATGCGATTTTGAATGTATTTGTTCAAAATATTACAGATGTTTCTGTGTGTTATTTAATCAGCAGCAGCAATGTTTAATACATTAATTATGTTGTTTGTATATTACATGTTTAATCTTGTTCTGACCCTATGCATTACTCACTAGACTTCGAAATTAGCCGTTTTGCTAGCTGGCTTGCTAGAAGGCTGCTCTCTTGCACTAGGTGAATTTGTGATCAGAGCGTGCCCGGGAGAGAACTCATTCACAGCTCCTGTGTGTGTGGGTGAATAGGAACAATGGAAAACTTTTGGGGAATGTGAATGTTGTTGTTATCTAAATCACTAAATAGTAATTAATACAAGGTTATACAAGGTTTCGTTATTAGGATCAGTTTGCATACTGATAGGAATTAATGCAGGTAGGTAATACATATAGGAACAGTATATACAGTGTGGCAAAAAAGTATTCAGTCAGCCACCAATTGTGCAAGTTCTCCCACTTAAAAAGATGAGAGTGGCCTGTAATTTTCATCATAGGTACACTTCAACTATGACAGACAAAATAAGGGAAAAAAATCCAGAAAATCACATTGTAGGATTTTTAATGAATTTATTTGCAAATTATGGTGGAAATAAGTATTTGGTCAATAACAAAAGTTTATCTCAATACTTTGTTATATACCCTTTGTTGGCAATGACAGAGGTCAAACGTTTTCTGTAAGTCTTCACAAGGTTTTCACACACTGTTTCTGGTATTTTGGCCCATTCCTCCATGCAGATCTCCTCTAGAGCAGTGATGTTTTGGGGCTGTTGCTGGGAAACACAGAATTTCAACTCCCTCCAAAGATTTTCTCTGGGGTTGAGATCTGGAGACTGGCTAGGCCACTCCAGGACCTTGAAATGCTTCTTACGAAGCTACTCCTTCGTTGCCCGGGCGGTGTGTTTGGGATCATTGTCATGCTGAAAGACCCAGCCACATTTCATCTTCAATGCCCTTGCTGATGGAAGGAGGTTTTCACTCAAAATCTCATGATACATGGCCCTATTCATTCTTTCCTTTACACAAATCAGTCATCCTGGTCCCTTAGCAGAAAAACAGCCCCAAAGCATGATGTTCCCACACCCATGCTTCACAGTAGGAATGGTGTTCTTTGAATGCAACTCAGCATTCTTTGTCCTCAAAACACGATGAGTTGAGTTTTTACCAAAAAGTTATATTTTGGTTTCATCTGACCGTATGACATTCTCCCAATCTTCTTCTGGATCATCCAAATGCTCTCTAGCAAACTTAAGACGGGCCTGGACATGTACTGGCTTAAGCAGGGGGACACGTCTGGCACTGCAGGATTTGAGTCCCTGGCGGCATAGTGTGTTACTGATGGTAGGCTTTGTTACTTTGGTCCCAGCTCTCTGCAGGTCATTCACTAGGTCCCCCGTGTGGTTTTGGGATTTTTGCTCACCGTTCTGGTGATCATTTTAACCCCACGGGGTGAGATCTTGCATGGAGCCCCAGATCTCCTACAATGTGATTTTCTGGATTTTTTCCCTCATTTTGTCTGTCATCGTTGAAGTGTACCTATGATGAAAGTTACAGGCCTCTCTCATCTTTTTAAGTGGGAGAACTTGCACAATTGGTGGCTGACTAAATACTTTTTTTGCCCCACTGTACAAGGATAATTAATGGTGATAATAAATAGAGGGATAGGTGATGCATTTAAAAAGGTTAAACATTTTGTCATCGCATTTCATAGTGTAAATATTAAAGAGGGATAATAAAGGATTCATTGAGCCATTATAATGTATAAATGAGACAATACTGGTTTATTGACCAATTTAAGTTGAGAGAATATATTTTGTGCATTTGTGAAACATTATATTTTGTAGCTATGTAAATGGTTGATACTTTTATATGAAAACACTCATTACAAGTGACTTGAAGCTGATGCTACATCTCTGTGTGATTTATTTATATATTTCCCCCTTTCAGGGGTATAACACTTGAAGCATCTGTGCAGCAAAAAAAACGCAACAGCCGTCCTTGTGAAACCAATGCATGTGAATGACATTGATTATAATAACAGAAATGTAACCTACGGTGTCAATATTAGGACAGCCTCAGTCTCAGCAAAGTATCACCTGATACAATGATAATAAACACAGCAATTGTTCAATATTACACTGTTCGTGTAATGAAATAAGTCTGGTGCTGTAATTGTTAAGTACACTATCCCTTTAAGGAGTCTTAGGTTTAATTTTAGAACATCCTCAGTTGTGAGTCGTAGGTTTCAGTCTAGAACATCCTCAGTTGTGAGCCGTAGGTTTTAGTTGTGTCTACTATTATAGAGAGAAGTAAAGTGGTGTAGTAGACTCCACATTGTTCTACACAGGGGCAGTGGATGTCTCAGGGGACATCGTCAAGATCCTGCTAATGAAGGAGCAATTAAACCCCCCCTTCATAATGTAGTGAGTTGTGCCATTGTGTCACCCACAGTGTCTGCCCCAGTCTAATACTGTACCATCATACCATCATTTCCCAGATGGATGTCAAGTAATATGAGGGGCTGTCAGGGGATACAGTCAGTCCCATGAAGGAAATGACAGCATGTTCACCGTAATGATCTCTGTGAGATACGCCCAGACCTCTCAATATACTACTTACTCGGATTATGTCAATCAACTAACGCTATCCTCAATACAAGGTGGACTACCGCCTGAAAAAAGCAGCATACTCCAGTAACACTAGACTAGATAAAGTTAAGGAAGACTTGTAATGGTATGATTAGGCACTAGGTTGTAACAGCCCATGATCTACCTCAAGATCTCGCCATAGTCAACAAACAATATACCAAAGACAATAAGGAGACATTCAAAATCTCCATGTGTACTTCAAACTTCCCAGAATGCATTATCCATTAATGGAGCGTCAATGTACTTAGGAGTTGGCTATGCATGTTAATGGGGATTTCATGAAAAGACAAGGTAAGAAAGATGGGAATGTATCCAAGGTTTGGTATGTTAATTGTGGGGCCTACGGCTATGTGTGTACAGGGAGAGCTCTCTTAAAGAAGAACAACGTTTCTTTCACTATCAGACCCATTTTTGCTGACATCAAGAGAAGGTCTGTTTGCCACAACAACATTTCGGACATCATTGTTTTATTCATTATAAACACATTTCCTTATTAATGAAAGAGGGGCCAACAGTAGAGAAGCTGTAAGATAGTGTAACAGTTTTCTTCTGGTGAAAGAGAGGCGGACCAAAATGCAGCGTGGTTATCTTTTTACATCTTTAATGAACGATGAAAAATGACCAATATACAAAACAAGAAACGTGAAAAACCGAAACAGCCCTATCTGGTGCAACAAACACAAAGACAGGAACAATCACCCACAAAACCCAACACCAAACAGGCTACCTAAATATGGTTCCCAATCAGAGACAATGACTAACACCTGCTTCTGATTGAGAACCATATCAGGCCCAAACACAGAAACAGACAAACAAGACATCCAACATAAAGTGCCCACTCAGATCACACCCTGACCCAAACAAAACATAGAACATACAAAGCAAACAATGGTCAGGGCGTGACAGTACCCCCCCTCCCAAAGGTGCGGACTCCAGCCACAAAACCTGACTCTAAAGGGGGGGGTCCGGGTGGGCCTTCTTACGGCGGCGGCTCAGGTGCAGGACATGGACCCCACTCCACCTCAGTCTTGGCCCACTTAGGTGGCGCCTCTGGAACGGGGACCCTCGCAGCGGGCCCCGGACTGAAGTTCCTCGTAGAGGGCGCCACTTGACTGAGGGGCACCTCTGGAATGAGATGCGCCTCTGGACTGAGAGGCTGCGATTCTGGCAGCTCCGGAGTAAAGAGCGGCTCTGGCAGGTCCTGACTGACGGGCGACTCTGGCGGCTCCTGACTGACGGGCGACTCTGGCGGCTCCTGACTGACGGGCGGCTCTGGCGGCTCCTGACTGACGGGCGGCTCTGGCTGCCTCTGACTGACGGGCGGCTCTGGCGGCTCCTGACTGATGGGAGACTCCGGCGGCTCCGGACAGGAGGGTGACTCCGGCGGCTCCAGACAGGAAGGAGATTCCGGCGGCTCCAGACAGGAGGGAGACTCCGGCGGCTCCAGACAGGAGGGAGACTCCGGCGGCTCCAGACAGGAGGGAGACTCCGGCGGCTCCAGACAGGAGGGAGACTCCGGCGGCTCCAGACAGGAGGGAGACTCCGGCAGCTCCAGACAGGAGGGAGACTCCGGCGGCTCCAGACACGAGGGAGACTCCGGCGGCTCTGGTCCTTGTTACCACGCTGCTTGGTCCTTTTTTGGTGGGTAGTTCTGTAACGGCCATTGGTGGAAGAAGGTGAGGACCAAAGCGCAGCGTCGTACGTGTTCGTAATTTATTAAACAGAACTGAGCACTAAGTACAACGTAACAAAAAGAACAACCGAAACAGCTCCGTCAAGGTGCAAAACACAAAACCGAAAGCAACTACCCACAAAACCCATGTGGGCAAGAGCTACCTAAATATGGTTCTCACTCAGAGACAACGATAGACAGCTGTCCCTGATTGAGAACCATACCCGGCCAAAAACAAAGAAATACAAAAACATAGAAAAAGGAATATAGAATTCCCAGCCTAGTCACACCCTGGCCTAACCAAAATAGAGAATAAAAGCCTCTCTATGGCCAGGGCGTGACACCGTCCTCTCTCCTTAGCATTGTTTGTGATGTCTACGGGCAGATATCAGTAGATATCTGTTGTATAAATGGTGTGTAATTCAAATCTAGAGATACTGACTGAGGCCATTATCCTCATGCTATACTGTTGAGGCATGATATAGAGACAACAGAGTTGAGAGGGTGATGGAGTTTGGAATGTATCTCCGTATGCACAGACAACACAGAGGTAAACAGAATGAATTAGGATGGAAAAGACCAGGGCAATCTCATTTAAAGTCTAAGAGGGGTTTTAAATCTCTCACTTCATCTGTGCATAATCTTTATGGAGCACAGTTGTACACACACACACACACACACACACACACACACACACACACACACACACACACACACACACACACACACACACACACACACACACACACACACACACACACACACACACACACACACACACACACACACACACACACACACACACACACACACACACACACACACAACAGGACCAACAGGCTCTGAAACAGCTTCTACCACCAAGCCAAAAAGACTGCTAAAGCCAAATAGTCAATTCATTGTAACCAAACTATCTGCACTGACTCTACACATTATTCACTAGACTGTATATACACATATATGCCTTGTCACTTCACCCTGCCTTCATGTACATATCTATCTGAAATACCTTATTATTATCTATCCTGATGCCTAGTCACCTTTATCCTGCCTTCATGTACATTTCTACCTGAAATATCTCATACTTCTGCACATTGCTCTGGTACTCCCTGTGTATAGCTCCATTATTCTGTATTTTATTTTATTCCTCTCGTGTTACTTACTATACCCTTATTTACATGTTTTTTTTTCAACTCTGGATTTTTGGGAAAGGTTGGTCAGCAAGCATTTCACTGTAAATTCTACACCAGTTGTATTCACCACGTGATAAATAACATTTGATTTGATTAGATTTGACACACACACATAAACACATGCATGCATTTTCCCATTGGAACAAACGCATGCATGGCAGGTCATTAACATGCCGTTTGCGACCGTACACCCCCAGAGCAACTCAGATGTGTCAATCTCCCTCTGAGCTTTCACCAGCTTCAATTTCATCTGATCTCAAAGATTGATGAATTCTCGACAGATAACACGTCCCCTCATATCATGGTTAAGCCTGTCAGAGAGAGTAGAAGTTTTCAATTTTATGACTACCCCCCACTTAAACCAAACTTGCTACTGTGTGGCCTGCCTTTCACCTCTTCCTTCTTTAGCTCAAGCCACCAGTGTAACCAATTAGGATTCCTTTATGTCTGTACTCTCTTACAAAAAAAGTTGCTATCTAGAACCTAAAAGGGATTATTTTGGCTGTCCCCATAGGAGAACCCTTTGAAGAACCCTTTTTGGTTCCAGTTAGATCCCTTTTGAGTTCCATGTAGAACCCGTTACGCTTCGATCACACCGACAGCATCATTGAGCAAAATGGTACGTAGCATCATCTGAATATGTGTGCAACAAAAGTTCAACATTCACCTTCTGCTACTATTTCTGGCAAGCCATCTACGCATACAGTGTGATGCATACGTTCGATAAATCCAACATATTCACCACACAGAATGCACTGCTACTGCAGTGTTCCAAATGCAAAGCTGTTGGTGTGATTGAAGAGTTACACAGGGTTCTACATGGAACCCAAAATAGTTATACCAAAAGGGGTTCTATTGGGACAGCCAGTTTGAGCAAAGTTCAGTCCAATAACAGTCCAGTCCGAGCCTTATACTCTGTATACATATCACATACACATTGAGAATTCTAACCTTCATTTTATATTTTAGTTAGAGGTGCATTCAAAAGCATGGGGAAAGAGGAGGTTCTAAATCATTGCGTTGTAACTCAGAGCTATATGAATATATGAATCTCGAGAGTGGTGGGATCATTCTGTGGTAGACGCCCTTTATTGTTTGACAGTCTGTAGTCTTCACTAATGGCTCTCTCTGCTAAATGATTATGGTTGAACTCACTCCCACTCCATCTGATGTACACACACACACACACACACACACACACACACACACACACACACACACACACACACACACACACACACACACACACACACACACACACACACACACACACACACACACACACACACACACACACACACACTAAATGCACCCCTCCCTTCCCAGTCAACCCTGGAGCTGTTCATCTAGAGCCACTGCCGGTGAGGGAAGTGTCACCTTAACCAGAATGAATGGCCTCACTCTGAAAACACAAATTGCGAAGTAAATAGATTAGTGTGGAAACTTCCTCCATACCCCTCCATCTTCTCCACTCCCTCCTCCCTTTCATCCGCCTTTACCCATCCACTGAGGAGGGAGGGAGGTGCATTCTATCCTACTTTCCTTGGCTCGTCATCAAAATCAGCTACATGCACTAACTAAGCATGCACACACACACCAACACACACACACCATCCCTTGCAATCAATATGCAATTTCTCCTCAGTGTATAAAAGATGGCCGTCCCACTTGTTTTGAGTAATGGGGCATCTACATGAAGAGCAGCTATAATTCTCATAACTGCGCCGGTAGCCCCTAAATTGTGATAAAAGGATTTCATCTTGTGGGCAGATGCCAACACTGAAGGGAGAAAGGCTGTTATGATTTATACCCATTTGCACTGTTTCATCTCTTCCTACTCGTTGCAAAAACAAAAGGAGAAAGTTATTATCTGATGGCATGCATTAACAAAGCACTTGGTTCCTCCTATCTCAAGTTGCCTAAGAGATTCTATTTTGATACAACACCAAGTTTTTCTTCACAAAGTCTCTCATCTTCTATTACATTATTCACGTTCTTTAAACTCAGTGTATATTCATCAAAACTTCTGCAAAATGATACCTGAGAGATTGAATCTTAGAACTTGTTCAATTTGCCTGGAACTTAAAATGCTACATGATTTTTTTGTTATTGGTTGTTTTACATTTTGTCAAGTTGAGATGAATCCTTAGCCATAAGAACACTGAGTCGATGCCATAGGTCATTTCCTACATTTCCTACAAAGAGCAAGCATAAGATAAAACAAAACAAGAGAACAATGCTTCAAAATAATTACAAACATTGTTTAAATAAAAAATACAAATATAACAATTCTCCACAAAGTAACTGCAGCAATTGATGGTTTGCAACACTGTAAGGGCAACAATTCAATTACCAAACAACCCGGTACTCCATCCACAACACAATGGCACAATGGCCCTTGTATTTTTGGGCAGCCACAGGCATTTCTTTCCCCATGACGAGCCTCATCATCCCTGACCAGCCGTGCCCCGAGGGCCGCAGTTTAAGTCTTAAAAACCGGGGGCATAACTTAATGACAGTATTGGAGAGGCTCATGGATTGTCTGAATACAATTACGTCCTTCTGCCAAACATGTATGATAATGCCCATTCAGAGGAAGAATGGAGGATTAGGGTGGCAATGAACTTGGAAGAGGTCCACCTTTCCCAGCGCGTCCCTGGGCTGGCGACGAGGAGCTGGGCGGGGGCTGTCTGGAGGCTAGGCATACTGAATAGACTGAAGACAGACCTTAACACGGTGTTGGAGATTCACAGGGTCATGCGGTCGCTCCCTGGTTTTGTGTGATTGAGGCATCCTTCTATTTTTCACAGTATTTTGTTGTCTGTCATTTCCATTGTTCACAAACCTATGTTGTAGCATTTCCTGGTACAGAAGTAAACATTTGTACAGGATTTTTCTCTATGACTATACTGTCATATGAACATGAAACAGAGACAGACAGACATAGATAGATATGCGGAGAGAGAGAAAGAATAGAGAAGGGGTGAGCTGCAACTTCTCTGCCATTTTCTCTGTGTTTTCCCATTTTCAGCGTGCCAGCGGTATTTAGATGGATTTGTCCAGGTTGGGTGAGTGATGGGTGAGGCTTTTAACAAGTTCGTTTTCCAGTCCAGCTTCCCTGTGATTGCTGCCAGACAGCGCAATCCTGGGAGAATTAAGGCTTGCTATCTCAAGCGCCGCATTGTATTGGAAATCTCCCCCAAAAAAAGATTTAGATGTTGCATGTCTTCTGCTGATAAACCTCTCCATACATACAGATTCAGAGAGAGAGAGAGAGAGAGATGCATGTAGAGAGAGTGAGAGATATGGATGGAGAGAGAGAGGGAGAGATATGGATGGAGAGAGAGCGAGAGATATGGATGGAGAGAGAGAGTGAGAGAGAGAGGGATGGAGAGAGGGATAGAGAGAGCGATGAGAAAGAGAGTGAGAGAGAGATACAGAGAGAGAGATACAGAGACTGATATACAGAGAGAGAGGAAGACTGTCTGAATAGGCTGAATACTTTTTATGTGGTACTTGAGCCTCTATTCTATGACCAATATTTAAAGACACACACACACACACACAGGAACATCAAGCACATGCTGTGCCTCTTGAAATATAAGTGACCTGCACTGGTACCAGTGATGTAATGGTAAACTATTAATTTTGATCCAGTGGGCGATCAAAATAAGATGATCACCCACTGGGGGGCGCAGGCGAACATAAGGAACAGACCAGTGTTCATGATTCCACTCATTCCCAAAGAGGCAGCTGTGATTAGAACTGAGTCAGATCAAGAATATAAGAGTTCTGAGTTTTGGTCAACCCAAGGAGAGCAATAATAAGTGGGCAAACGCTAATGAACTAAATTAAATGATGAGTAAACACTAATTAACTAAATAAAAAGGTGTGTAAACACTAATTAACTAAATTACAAGGTGAGTAAACGCTAATTAACTAAATTAATAGGTGAATAAACACGAATTAACTAAATAAAAAGGTGTGTAAACACTAATTAACTAAATTAATAGGTGAGTAAACGCTAATTAACTAAATAAAAAGGTAAGTAAATGCTAATTAACTAAATGTAAAGGTGAGTAAACTCTAATTAACTACATTAATAGTTGAGTAAACACTAATTAAACAAATAAAAATGTAAGTAAATGCTCCACTACATCCCTGATTTGTACCAGAAGACCACTTGAGACAGAGCTGCAGTCTGTGTCTCCCTGGTGTGAGGATACAGTATGCATGTCTTTACAACAAGGTATAACGTCAGCTAGGTGTCACCCGGTCAGTGTCAACAAGTCGGTGTCACCCAGCCACCTCCACCGTCTGGAGGCTAACAGGGTTTGGCTGTCACCTCCCCTGCTTTGGGCCTCTCCTGCGAGCGTCCCTGTGACACCTACCGTGACCCACGGTGGCGCTGTATCCATAGGCATAAGGACACGTCACCCTGTGGGGCTATGTGTCACTCGGCAGGATGCTCTGTCACCAGGGCCAGTGTCACCTGTCTCGGCCCCTGTCTCACCTGCTGTCAGCCTTCAGCAGGGGGACCGTGTCACTGCTACAGGCTGATGCCTCTATCACAACTGCCTGATAACAGTGGACCACAGAACAGAGAGGGGTAAAGGTAAGAAAGGTTTGCTTTGTGAGTTCAGGCAGAACTTGTAGACAGAAAAACATTCCATGTCATTTCCAGTGTTTTCAGCTTGAGTCAGTAAATAGCAAATATTACACCGTCCACAGAGGTTGCAAGCTTGTCATCGTAGCACATCCCACTTGTTTGGATAGTGAAACTTAAATCACCACACGTCAAGGTGGTGTCGTAGATTAATTTGTAATGAATGCTGTTGCAAACGGTTACGGCAGGCATCAGGTTATGTTTATGACAGCCTTACGAAGGCTTTATGAAGTGGGGTAAAGGTAAAGCATCCCTCACAGCTCTGTCCATCCCATTTCCTAATAACAAACACATTTCAGGGGAGTGTGCTCCTTAGGTAACGTATTCATGGGCGAGACACTTGGCTCATTTCACACCTCAGGTGGATGGATTGCTCCACTCCTGCCTGACAATCGAACTGGTCTTTGTTAAACAAGGTACAAACTCAATTACAAAATGCCACGCGCTGACAATTTATTAAGATCATAGCCACCCAGAGTCCCATGAAAAAGTTGCTATTCCCTATATAGTGCACTACTTTTGACCAGGCCACATAAGGCTCTAGTAAGAAGTAGTGTACAGAAGCATTGTGTCAAGAATCAAATCAAATTTTTATTTGGTTTTTATTTGTCATATACACATGGTTAGCAGATGTTAGTGCGAGTGTAGCGAAATGCTTGTGCTTCTAGTTCCAACAATGAGGTAATAACCAACAAGTAATCTAGCTAACAATTCCAAAACTACTACCTTATAGACACAAGTGTAAGGGGATAAATTATATGTACATAAAAATATATGAATGAGTGATGGTACAGAGCGGCATAGGCAAGATACAGTAGATGGTATTGAATACAGTATATACATAGAAGCAGTGCAGCTTGGTTGGGTTGTGTTTCGGGGGACGCATGGCTCTCAACTTTCGCCTCTCCCAGGTCTGTACGGGAGTTGCAGTGATGAGACAAGACTGTAACTACTACCAATTGGATACCATGAAATTGGGGAGAAATAAGGGGTTGCATTTTTTTTTTAAAGAATTATAAAAAATAAGTAGTGTAATATGTATGGGATAGGGTGCCATTTGGACCCATCCCCAGTCCGCTTCATCTTGCAGGGTGGTGTACTGTGTGTAGTCCCGTGTAGCTCTTTTGGCATGGCACATGCAAGGTCGAGGTTGTGGGGTTCGATTCCCTCAGGGGACCAGTATGAACATGTATGCACTCACTTCTGTAAGTTGCACTGGATAAGAGTGTCTGCTAAATCACAAGAATGTGGTAAATATGTTTCATTGCTTCTCTTGCTTCAGTGTTGACAAATGCTGTACTTGTGTTGGAGTCATGGGAAAACTTCCTGATTCTGGACATACATTACCTGATTGTGGATGCGCTTTACCTTATTGTTTTCTTGTCCATTTAGACCACTGTAGAGCCGAACAGAGACATAGGCGTCTGTGGAGACCACTGTAGAGCCGAACAGAGACATAGGCGTCTATGGAGACCACTGTAGAGCCGAACAGAGACATAGGCATCTATGGAGACCACTGTAGAGCCGAACAGAGACATAGACTTCTATATAGACCACTATAGGGCCAAACAGGGACATAGACTTCTATATAGACCACTGTAGAGCCAAACAGAGACATATTATTATTATTATTAGACTTCTATATAGACCACTGTAGAGCCGAACAGAGACAGCGATATCAATAGAGGTGCCACCACTGCCAGGTTTCTCTCTCCTTCCTCACATAGGGGCCCTCCACAGGACATAATATGCTAAGTCATCCACCCTGAGGGGCCTTGTACATACCACTCCTTCCTCTCCCCCTGTAGTGGTTCATGTTGGACTGCTTGTTTGGGAGACTTACTGTAGCCCAGCCGCAGCCCTTCTCTGCTTTGTGCTGTGCAGTGCAGAAATAAATGTGCGTCATAAATCTAGCATATGGCCCGCTCGGGGGCACCGGCAGGTTTAGAACCACTTTGGGGGGGTGAAGGTAGAAGATGCACTCACAGACTGGTCAAGGCATTAAAAAAGGCCATATGCCATTAGAGTGGACACACCATGGCATAATGCTGTATAATTCCCCTACTTTAGACTGATGAATTATTCATTTACCCTGTAGGGGACTAGGGAATCTCCTGGCCATCTAACACTTGGAAGAAAAGAGGGAGGCAGTAATCGGAGGTGTGTGGGTGTGTGTGTAGTGAACACATGTTAGTGGGAAACATAAAAGGCCATGGGGTGAGGATAATAATAAATCTGGTCCCTGGAGAGCTTTGTTGGTCCCTGGAGGACTGGAGGGCTGTGTTGGTCCCTGGAGAGCTGGAGGGCTGTGTTGGTCCATGGAGAGCTTTGTTGGTCCCTGGAGGGCTTTGTTGGTCCGTGGAGGACTGGAGGGCTGTGTTGGTCCCTGGAGGGCTAGAGGACTGTGTCGGTCCCAGGAGGGCTAGAGGACTGTGTTGGTCCCTGGAGGGCTAGAGGACTGTGTTGGTCCCTGCAAGACTGTGTAGGTCCCTGGAGGACTGTGTTTATGCTTCTGCCTCTACTTTAATTTATTCATCTAGGGATTTACCTTTGATTATCATGTGGTTGCAAATTATCTTAGGGAGTTATTTATCTTTGACCCTTCCAACTATTAACAATGTCTTATGAAAGTATTCACTTTCTCCACATTTTATTAGTTTACAGCCTTATTCTAAAATGTATTAAATAGTTTTTTTCCCCTCAACAATCTACACACAATACTCCATAACAACAAAGAAAAAGCAGGTTTTTAAAAAATGTTGCTAATTATTAAAACTATATAAAAATTATCACATTTACCTATGTATTCAGACCCTTTACTCAGCACTCTGTTGAAGCACCTTTGGCAGTGATTACAGCCAAGCGTCTTCTTGGGTATGCCGCTACAAGCTTGTCACACCTGTATTTGGAGAGTTCCTCACATTCTTCTCTGCAGATCCTCTCAATCTCTGTCAGGTTGGATGGGGAGTGTCGCTGCACAGCTATTTTCAGGTCTCTCCAAAGACGTCCGATGGGGCCAGGTTTCCTCCAGATGTGACGCTTGGCATTCAGGCCAAAGAGTTCAATCTTGGATTCATCAGACCATAGAATCTTGTTTCTCATTGTCTGAGAGTCTTTAGGTGCCTTTTGGCAAACTCAAAGTGGGCTGTCATGTGCCTTTTACTGAGGAGTGGCTTCAGTCTGGTCACTCTACAGCAGTGGTTCCCAAAAGTTTTATAGTCCTCTACCCAAAGGTTTTATAGTCCTCTACCCAAAGGTTTTATAGTCCTCTACCCAAAGGTTTAATGGTCCTCTACCCAAAGGTTTTATAGTCCTCTACCCAAAGGTTTTATAGTCCTCTACCCAAAGGTTTTATAGTCCTCTACCCAAAGGTTTTATAGTCCTCTACCCAAAGGTTTTATAGTCCTCTACCCAAAGGTTTTATAATCCTCTACCCAAAGGTTTTATAGTCCGCAACCTCCAGCTGCGTTCCCCCTCTAGCACCAGGGTCAGCACATTCTCAAATGTTGTTTTGAGAGTGTACAATACAATTATTAAACAAAATAATTAGTTTTTGTCACAACCTGGTTCATGAGAAGTGACAAAGTGCTCCTGTAGAACCAGGGCACAAATAATAATATAATAATAATCAAGAATTTTGCTCTTTATTTAGCCTTCTTACATATAAAACCTTATTTGTTCAACAAAAATGTTTTTTTTGGCCTTTTCCCCCAGCATTGTCCAAGCCATATTCGTGGCAGCAGGAAGAATTAAGTCCTCCACAATAGTATGTGGCTTGCATGTCCTAGCCACTCGGTAGCTCACCATATAAGACAATTCTAGACCCTTCTTCTTAATGGCATCTGTTGCTTTTATTCTTGTCTTACTACTCGAAAGTCGTCTTTTTTCTCACTCAAAAAACTCCAGTGGCTTATTGTTCAAATTGTCATGTTCCGTTTCTAAATGTCTGAACAAGAGGGAAGGTTTCCCACGAGAGAGTAACAGTTCATGTGATTGGATGTTAATTATTTGAAAAGGCTACAAGTTTTTGGCATTGTGTTGTTATTTCGCCGAACACTAGATGGTTTCATTTTATTTTTGACAATGAATCGAGGCTACTCAGGCGAGAAAAAAAACTCACCCAAATGTATAGCGCCATTGGAAAATATAAATGTTCTGTTTGAAATGTACTGTTTTTTGTGTGTTTAAAAAAAAATGAATGACATTTTTATTTGGCTTACGCCTGACGGCATTGTTTGTAACCATCAAACCAGTTTGGGAGTACCTGTTCTACAATAATGGCCTGATTGGTGGAGTACTGCAGAGAGGGTTGTCCTTCTGGAAGGTTCTCCCATCCCCACAGAGGAACTCTAGAGCTCTGTCAGAGTGACCATCGGGTTCTTGGTCACCTCCCTTATCAAGAACCTTCTCTCCCGATTATTCAGTTTGGCCCGGGCGGCCAGCTCTAGGAAGAGTCTTGGTGGTTCCAAACTTCCTCCATTTATTAAGAATGATGGAGGCCACTGTATTCTTGGGGACCTTCAATGGTGCAGAATATTGTTTGTTCCCTTCCCAAGTTCTGTGCCTCAACACAATAACGTCTCTGATCTCTACAGACAATTCCTTCGTCCTCATGGCTTGGTTTTTGCTCTGAAGTGCACTGTCAACTGTAGGACCTTAAATAGAAAGGTGTGTGCCTTTCCAAATCAGGTCCGATCAATCAAATTTACCACAGGTGGAATCCAATCAAGTTGTAGAAACATCTCAAGGATGATCAAAGGAAACAGGATGCACCTTAGCTCAATTTCGAGTCTCATAGCAAAGGGTCTGAATAACTATGTAAATAAGGTATTTATGTTTTTTAAATGTAATACATTTTTAAAACCTGTTTTTGCTTCATCATTATGGGGTGTTTTGTGTAGATTGCTGAGGAATTATTTGAATTTAATCAATTTAATTTATTATTATTATATATTTTGTTTACCACCTTTTTCTCCCCAATTTCATGGTATCCAATTGTTAGTAGTTACTATCTTGTCTCATCACTACAACTCCCGTACGGGCTCGGGAGAGATGAAAGTCGAGAGCCATGCTTCCTCCGAAACATAACCCAACCAAGCCGCACTGCTTCCTGTTGGGGATAGCGCTGTCTACTGCCCCCGCTGGAGTAATTGCGTGCCCATAGTAAACATCTTTTTTTTGTTGTCAAAAGTTGCTAATATATGCAAATAAAAAATATTATTGAATAGAAAACACTCTAAAGCTTCTAAAACCGTTTAAATTATGTCTGTATGTAAAGCAGAACTCTCAGGGCAGTCATTCTCCCAAACTCTCTCGTCATCATAAAAGTTGGCCAAATTTGACGTCATCGCCCCATCCTTCCCAAGCAGTTACAGGTCTGGGAACAGTCTCTCTGTCTTCAGCGCGATCTCAGCTTTCAATGGGGCTTCTCATTGTGAGAATCGCGCGCTCACGAGAGTTTTGGCAGGCCGAAACCTTTCGGTCACGCGAAAAAACAGGTCACTTTTATGCGCGCTCTGCTCAGGTCCTGTCTTTTTTCCAAGATCGATTATACAATGCATGCATTTCTGTTCGTCCTCACGATTGCTGTACACCTTTATAACATGTTAAAGCTTGATTATGAAGTTAGTTTGACAAGTTTAATCGACATATAATATGTAAGTTCGACGTTTTGGTGCGCATCCACTTGACTTTTGGCTACATTTCAACCAAAATGTGTCATGTTTGAGAACCGAAAGACACAGACTGCAAAACTAAATGCTGTTTTTGGTAAGTATAATTCCTTCCAGGTCTTCTGATGGAAGAACAGCAAAGGTAAGGGAATATTTATGTGGTAAATTTGGGTTTATGTGGACTCCAAGATAGAGGAGCCATAATGCTACATTTTGAGCGCCGACTCATAGTATAGCCTAGTGAACGAAACCTGTAACGTTAAAAATAAATGTAACACAGCGATTGCATTCAGAAGAAGTGTATCTAACTATATATATATGTAGAACATGCATATTTAGTCAAAGTTTATGATGTGTATTCCTTGTTAGCTGACGTTATCTGCCGGAGCTATCGTCATTTCTCAGGACATTTGAGTAGCATTTTTTGAACGATGCATCATTGTAAACAGAGATTTATGGATATATATAGCATATTATTGAAAAAAACATAAATGTACTGTGTAACATGTTATATTACTGTCATCTGATGAAGATTTCAAAAGGTTAGTGCATTATTTTTCTTTTAATCCTGCGTTTGTTGATTGCATATTTTTTTCAACTTGGCTATGCAAATTAGCCGTGTCTTCGGTGGTGGTTTGACATAAATATGTGCTATGTTTTCGCCGTAAAACATTTTAGAAATCTGACTTGCTGGGTAGATAAACAAGGTGTTTATCTTTCATTTGAGCCATTGGACTCGTTAATGTGTGGAGGTTAAATATTTTTAGGAATATTTTTGCGTTCCATGCGCCACCTTCCAGCTGAACGTGGGGGGGTGTTCCAAAATTGGAACCCTAGTTCCCTTCTGGTTAACACAGAGCGCATCCAACCCGGAAGCCAGCCGCACCAATGTGTTGGAGGAAACACTGTACACCTAGCGACCTGGTCAGCGTGCACTGCACCTGGCCTGCCACAGGAGTCACTAGTGTGCGATGAGACAAGGCTATCCCTATTAGCCAAACCCTCCCTAATCTGGATGACGCTAGGCCAATTGTGCGTCGTCCCATGGGCCTCCCGGTCACGGCCTGCTGCGACAGAGCCTGGGCTGTGCCACCAGAGACTCTGGGTTCGAGCCCAGGCTCTGTCGCAGCCGGCCATGACCGGGAGGTCCATGAAGCGACGCACAATTGGCCTAGCTGTGATGTAGTGCCTTAGACCACTGCGCCACCCGGGAGACCTATTTAATCCATTTTAGAATAAGGCTGTAACATAACAAAATGTGGAAAAAGTCAAAGGTTCTGAATACTTTACGAATGCACTGTATTGCCTGAGGTAAAAGAGAGGATTTGAGGGTTAATACTATTGCTTGGTAACCTAGCCATAGAGATGGATAGATGCACTAAACACAAAGACTGTTTTAGCCTGGTCCACGCTATTGAAGGCTTTCATCATTTAAAAGTATTCACCTGCTTGGGACTTCATATGGGTTCATTTAAGGAGAGATCACAAATTTGCATTCAGGTCAGCAGGAAGGATCGGCCAAATGAATAATACTGCTGAGCCACCGGTCCAACACTGCAGGTAGCAGTTAGTCACTCCAGCTCAGTAGGCTGTATGCACCTGGTAGGCGTCATGTACCTTTTTACGAGTTAGTTTACGAACAATCCATATACTCATAGAAATAGAAGGGAAAATGTAGTACCTTAAAGTGGAGATAGCCCTTCATAGCGCTGCCCATGCTGCCACAGAAGCGATCAAAGGCAAAGATAAGTGTGCCGTCTTTCCATCTCTGTGATCATGCTCTACAAATTGGGCCAGCATTTACTTCCAGGCCAAGGGACCCACCTTCTGAATAAAATGCACTCAGACAATACAACTGGTAAGACTTTTTACATAAATGATTGTCTTTATGAGTATATAAAGGACTTGCACAGGTGGATAGTGTAGATAAGTATTGATGTGTTTGCTGAATTGAACACATTTTCTGAGCTCTATCAAAGACTTCCTCCAGCTGTTTCATGCTCAACAACGTGACTTAGTGAAAAGAAAGAACAGGGTGAATTAATGGGAATGTACAGTGCCAGGAGAGACACTGGGAACTAAAAACTGAATCATTTCGGAAAGGTAAGGAGTGAAAACCTCTAGCAAGTTTCCCATATGTAGTGCCATGGGGATGTTGCAAAATGCCTTCCTTTCGGGATCTGTCCGCATGTGTTACTGAAGCCTATGAGCACAGTTTGCAACTGCATACAGACTACACCATAAACAAAACAAGCCAACAGAACTCATTAAAACATAGTTTGTCTTGAGCATGGTGTTGCAGAGACCACTCAAGGCACTTCCTTCCTACTGTTTCGTCAGCAAAGAAAACAAGGGGTGAAGCCTTAGCGCTGTGCTTTGTTTTTCTCAGCCACTGATATTTGTGTGAAAAACACTGTACTGAAAGAACTGATTGATGTGGTGGTGGTTGTTTTTTCATTTTCGGTCTTCATTTCTGGCCAGGCTAGAATGTTCTCAGAGCGTATCCTATCAGGTACCATTAGAGACGTTATCAAAGGCTATGTTCTTACTCTAAGTAAAGGAGAAAATAAGTTCTGTGAGCAGCCATTGTTCCAATTACATCGCCTCCACCACATGGTACTCATAATGAACCCATTTCAAACTAAAAACATGTTTCTAGGTTCATCCTTCGAGTCTAAGGCTGTCTAAGACAAGGACGCCAGGAATGCGGTGTGCCTTTTCGGATTTGGAGCCTAGATGGATCAAACGTGCCCTTCTCTCCTTGACTGGAACAATGCTGTCCAGTGTATTAGATTCGACAAGGGCATCCATTGCAAGCCATCTGAGAAACTAGACCCAGACCGGCTCAAGCTAAGCAGACACTTTCTCCTAGATCACTTACCCATCTAAAGCGAGAGACTTGTTCACCGCTAAGCGGGTGCGATGTAATTAGGCCCAGGAACACAAAGGAACCTACACTCTGAACGAGGGGAGATGGATGGCTCGATGACTCATTAGGAGATCAGCCATTAGATAAGAATGGGTGTCCCCCAGGCCCCTGCAATGCACCTGCCAGTGACCCCCTCCCTGCTATTCCACCCCTCACATTCCCTGGTCCTCAGAGAGTATAATGTAATGGGGCTGATAATGGAGGTAACGAGGGGGGTGGGGGAACATTCAACATAAATGTGTGTTTCCGCAAACAAGAAAGGGGGACAGAGTGTCCCTATCAGTTCCTGAGAATAAAAATATATCAAAACAGTGTAAAATATGTGAAAGACATTGATAAATGATGTTGGATTGTGTTTCCCATTTTGGAACCACTTCACTTCGTAGAATAGGGCCAGATTAAACTGTTAGTTGATCTGAGGCTTGACATTGAAGGTATGCATTTAGGTCTCATTTCAGAACGATAAAGAAATGTTGTTAGCGTTCTAAAGACTAATGATGTTGACAGGAAGATAGATTGCAAAGTGTCAAAAGCTGCCACTCATTTGACAATCACAACCTGTAAAAGCTGCCAACAACCTCTTTAGAAAATATTTTGGTACACAGCTAAATTAGACACCAATACTCTGCAAGAATGCCACACTTTTTGCCACACATTAAATTAGAATAACATTACTGCCATTGTTATATCTCACATTCTCACAGTTTCATATTGGAAGACTCAAGGGGAAAAGGCCTTTGAAATGACCATTTCCTTGTACATCATACTGTCAATAGATCAAATTGACTACTATTTCACTTCCACCTGAAAGATGTTTTCCTTGCCTAATTTAATTCCCTTGGCAAGATTGTATAATTCCTGTGAAATACAATGTTGTAATTGTTGCTGCATGATAACACTATACATTAAGTTAAGAATACTAATTTGATCTACAGGATTATGTTACCCGTGTGGGTGCAATGATATTGTTTAAGCCATTTTGTTTTCCACAAAGCTCCCATTGTGTGACGCAAACAAAGAATGTACACAAAGGTATTGCTGTTGAAATGAGGAATCCATGTCTTTACACCAAGGATATGTTCTCCCTATCCCTTTTCTCCCAGTCAATATACCCTGCCCAGGTTGAGCTTCGTTCAAACTTCCGTCCACTTTGGCAGAAATGACAGCTGAGCAAAATGCCAAAGCTTCTCCTTCTCTTCTGAGAAGGCTAAATGGAGGGGTTGTCAAAAGTGCACCAGAAAAGCCTGTCAGGTCGGGCAAAATGCAACGGTTACGCTTCCGAAATTCACAGCCCCTAGCCCTCTCTGTGGTATGGAGGAAAGAGGGGAAAAAAGAGGGAATGACGATGAAATGAGTTTTTGAATATGGAGTGGGTCTTTCTTAAACCTGATTCTTCTTGGTCTTGCCCCAGAAATTCGGTTTTCACATACTGCAGAAATGTATCACTGGCAATTAAGTCTATCCATCCATCCCTGTGAAAGAAAAGGAGAGTATGTGATGCAATCCACGAAGAACAGAAAAGAACACTTCTGAGTAGGCCTACAGCTGAACTAAGGGTGCAGACTGAGACTAGAAATAACTAGGATTGTAACAGTATTTACTTTCATTGCCTGACTATGCATAATTGGCTTCTAATCAAACTGCCAAAATAAATGCTTATAAGCAGTGTCCTTCATGTTGTATAAAATTTGCATGTTTCATTCAGTAATTAGTGTTCATCGTCGCGTTATTACAATGACACATTAGCGAGCGTAAAGATCAATATGCACGCTCGTTGTGCCAATGGGCAAGTCACCATGCGATGGCAGAAGCGTTCGCCAAAGCTTTCATAGAAGCGATGTAAGCACTGATGCAGGGCATCCTATCCCGCGGCTACCATCCTCCAAGGGGTTATCAGTCAATTAACTTATTTCCCCGTATTAACACGAGATTCTGATTCTGATGAGCCATTATCAAGATAGGGCTGAAGGAAACTCAATTAGAGAGTTTGCGGCCTCATGCGTATTCTCACTTCACCGATGTGTTGCTTTGTCTGCACTCTTCCACAAAATACCCAAGACTATTATGAGCAAATGGAATAGGTTAAGTTTTCGAGGGCAGTGATTTGTGGTATGTTGCATCAAATTTAGTCAATGGTAAATGAATTGACATTAAAAGGGGGGAAAAAATACCTGTATATACATAAACACATCTTACAAGATAATGATTTGATGAGTATAAGCTTAAGGTTGAAATAATTATTTATAACTGTAAAAGGAAGTATTCACTGTTGGTATTTTGCAAAGTGCTGCTTAGTGTCTTTACTACAGTGTCGTCACAATCCTCAGTTATACGTCACATGATAATTCCTTCTCGAAGTTTCCTTCTGTGGCACATCCATTTAATATTAGTATTGTCTCTTGATTCCCCCTCCCTCCCTCACTCCCTCTCTCTTTACTTTAAATCCAGCATTAGATTCACTTGGTACTGCTCATGCTTGTAGGCAATAAAACAAAGTGTTAAAGTGACATGTAATTACCCTTGCTCTCTTTTGAGTAATTAAGTCACTGCTGCCTATTATGTGGAAATGTATAAGGAAGTCAGGTGATCAATAACAGTGAAGGATAAAAACAAGCTAATTTCTCAATGCTTGGTTCGCTGAGTCATGCCATTTCCAAGCCATTCTGTTGTTATAGAGGTTTGTTTTATTATCCCTATATAGACACGCACACACACACACACACACACACACACACACACACACACACACACACACACACACACACACACACACACACACACACACACACACACACACACACACACACACACACACACACACACACACACACACACACACACACACACACACACACACACACACACACACACACACTTCTTATACACAGACATGATCCAACATGAATAAGTAGCTACTATGTTCTCATAACAGCTTTTGGGAGTTTTAGTAACATGTCATGAGAGTATTACCTGGCACCACTTTATATAAGGTTCCTCTTATAGCCTACCTGTAATCAGGCCTACTAGAAACAGCATTGCATTAACACCTATGCATTGTGTTGCATAGCTAGCAATGATTTATGTATTTAGAAAGAAGAGGAATATGGACTGTAACTTTTTACAGTTGTGTAATAAAAATAATAATACAATGTATTCATATGCAGTAACAAATCCTTTAATAAAGTAATACGTATCAACTGTAGAAATTACAACTTTACTACATATCAAATCTGTCTGTACTTCAAAAGAAACCATTTCAAGTTAAGTATCACGTACTTTTTGGTACTTTTTTGAAACTCTTTAACCCCCCTAAGGTTGATGTTTGCACCCCGTGGAAAATAATGAGCATAATGAAGAAATCCTCAAATCTGTCAATTTAAGCTGTCTCAATTCACTGCATCCGCCTACAGTATGTGACACTTCTGCGGTGAAAGGTGTCAAAGCTACAGATATCTGTATATAGGCCGTGTCCCAATCCACTGCATCCGCCTACAGTATGTGACACTTCTGCGGTGAAAGGTGTCAAAGCTACAGATATCTGTATATAGGCCGTGTCCCAATCCACTGCATCCGCCTACAGTATGTGACACTTCTGCGGTGAAAGGTGTCAAAGCTACAGATATCTGTATATAGGCCGTGTCCCAATCCACTGCATCCGCCTACAGTATGTGACACTTCTGCGGTGAAAGGTGTCAAAGCTACAGATATCTGTATATAGGCCGTGTCCCAATCCACTGCATCCGCCTACAGTATGTGACACTTCTGCGGTGAAAGGTGTCAGAGCTGGAGCAGTGTTTGTCAGACCACGAGATATCCTGAAAATCATCTGTAGCGTTCTAAATGTTTGGCCTACAAACTATTATGACCCCTCTGTGGAAAGGTGAGACTCTCACAAACAGTTGTTTTGCTGTAGGACACCCACCGGCCTCACAAGAGTCATCTGAAGGTCCTCTTGTACCAGTTGAAAACATTATGGAAGTACAGTATATATGAAGATGGTTTAGGGACAAAAATAAGGGCTTCAACACATGTATAAAAAGCATTTAAAAATACAAATCAGATCTTTCTCATATCTCTCATATGTAGGACAGACACTTAAGAACAAACTCTCTTTAGATGTTTTTTGGAGGGGACTAACTGTTGTTCCATGAACTGAGTCTGTTATTCTATGTGTACTGTATGGACTAATAGCAGTAAGGCCCAAAATATTTTATTATGAAATACTTTTTGTAAATATTGAAAATGAAAATGAAAATAAAATAGCAAAATGATCCTTGTTATGACCTTCTTAAAAAAAATATTCAAAAAATTCAATATACATTGCATTCGGAAAGTATTCAGACCCCTTGACTTTTCCACATTTAATTACGTTACAGCCATATTCTAAAATTGATTAAATTGTTTCACACAATACCCCATAATGACAAAGCAAAAACAGTTTTTTTTAAATGTTTGCATTTAAAAAAAATATAACATTAAGTATAACAAAAATATAAGTATTCAGATCCTTTACTCAGTACTTTGTTGAAACACCTTTGGCCGTGATTACAGCCTCGAGTCTTCTTGGGTATGACACTACAAGCGTGGCACAACTGTATTTGGAGGAGTTTTTAACATTCTTCTCTGCAGATCCTCGCAAGCTTTGTCAGGTTGAATGGGGAGCGTAGCTGCACAGCTATTTTCAGGTATCTACAGAGATGTTCGTTCAGGTTCAAGTCCGGGCTCTGACTGGGCCACTCAAGGACATTTAGGGACTTTTCCCGATGCCACTGCTGCATTGTCTTGGCTGTGTGCTTTGAGTCGTTGTCCTGTTGAAAGATGAACCTTTGCCCCAGTCTAAGGTTCTGAGCGCTCTGGAGCAGGTTTTCATCAAGGATCTCTCTGTACTTTCATCTTTGCCTCGATCCTGACTAGTCTCCCAGTCCTTGTCACAGAAAAACATCCCCACAGCATGATACTGCCACCACCATGCTTCACCGTACAGATGGTGCCAGGTTTCCTCCAGATGTGACGCTTGGCATTCAGGCCAAATATTTAAATATTGGTTTCATCAGACCAGGTAATCTTGTTTCTCATGGTCTGAGAGTCTTTAGGTGCCTTTTGCAAACTCCAAGCGGGTTGTCATATGCCTTTCACTGGAGTGGCTTCCGTCTGGCCACTAAAACATAAAGGATTGATTGGTGGAGTGCTGCAGAGATGGTTGTCCTTCTGGAAGGTTCTCCCATCTCCACAGAGGAAATCTAAAGCTCTGTCAGAGTGACCATAGGGTTCTTAATCACCTCCCTGGCCAAGCCCCATCTCCCCGATTGTTCAGTTTGGCCGGGCAGCCAGCTCTAGGAGGTTTTGGTGGTTTCAAACTTATTCCATTTAAGAATGATGGAGGACACGGTATTCTTGGGGACCTTCAATGCTTCAGAATCCATTTGGTACCCTTTTTCAGATCTGCGCCTCAACACAATCCTGTCTCTGAGCTCTACAAACAATTCCATTGACCTTGATGTTTGCTCTCACATGCACTGTCCACTGTGGAACCTTATACAGACAGGTGTGTGCCTTTCCAAATCATGTCCAATCAATAGAATGTACCACTGGTGGACTCCAATCAAGCTGTAGAAACATCTCAAGGATGATCAAAGGTAACAGCATGCACCAGAGCTCAATTTCTAGTCTCATAGAAAAGTGTCTGAAAATGTATCTAAATCAGGTATTTCTGTTTTTTATTTATAATACATTTGCAAAAATGTTTTAAAAAACTGTATTCGCTTTGTCGTTATTGCGTAGTGTGTGTAGATGATGAGGATTGTTTGCACATTTTCAGAATTAGGCTGTAATGTAACCAAACGTGGAAAAAGTCAAGGCGTATGAATTCTTTCCGAAGGCACTATAGCTTATTACAACCCCTCCCCCCCACCCTCGCAGCCCCGGGTTTGAAACGGCTTAAGCTCTTAAGGGTTCAAATCAAAAACCTGCATGCTGAATGACTTTGGAATTGAACCTGTGGAGTGATTTCAGAGCCATCACATGAAATAGGAATGTTTTCTGGGTAGACTGAAAAGGACAATTCAGGGACAGAGATAGAGCAAAAGCGAGAGGAAAGAAAAGAGAAAATAGATGGGGAGGCAGCATAAACACAATGTGTGCCCCCCCTGCTAAATGAAAATCCAATTTCGAAAAGGCTTGTGGAGTTTATGAGAAAGAAGCAAACAAAAAAGAGGGTCTGAAATTGTCTAGATAGCTGTGAACACTAGCAACGATGAGCTCTCACAAAAGGCATTGCAAATCCTAAGGGCCTAAGGAGAGACAATGATCTTCAATTACCAGCTGCTCTGTTCTCAATTTTAGACAAGAGCAAAAAAGGGGGGAGGAGAGAAAGAACAAGAGAAAGTGAGGCAGTGGATTGGAGAGACAGATATTCGAGGGAGAACGAGGGGGATAGAGAAAGATAGAGATTAAAAGAAGATGGGGGAGCAGGGAGAATGAAAAGTAAAGGAGAGATGAAAATGGAAAAACAGAGAGAACGAGTGAGTGTGTGAGAGGGGGAAGAGAGAGAAGGGTTATGATCTTTATTCAAGCCAGAGACGAAGGGAGGACGCTTCTCCAGGATTCCATTTCCAGTCTGCGCTGGTCTTAAGAGCTGCGGCCAACGCTCCATTTGCAGATCATATCATTTGTAAACACTCTGTTCTCACTGTATTACACTCGTCTGGCAGAGAAAGCAAGAGGTTTTTTTATCCTTCGTTTGCATTGCAAAGCAAGCAAACAATAGGCTGCTCCGGCAGCTGTGGTTACGCAGAACTGAGAGAGCAGAAAGCAGCACAGAGGAGTGTACATGAGGGGACTGAGGCCTAGGCCATGATTCAAACACACTGCGAAGTTCCATTAATGTACTGCACTTTACTTAAAGATGCATTATGCAGAAATTGCTGCACCATTTCCTGGTTGCTAAAATTCCATTAGTTCGCCTAATTTCAGTTAATGTGACTAAACAAGCAAGTATAGTGTAGAGAATCATTGTACCATCCAAACCGCTGTGAAATGTATTTTCCGTAACCAAAAGTATAGTATTTTCAGCTGTTTGAAGCTGGTGTACAAAATCGAAATTAAGATCAGGAAGCTTAGAAATAGCGCACATAGAACAAATCTACTGCTTCTTGGACTTGCTTTCAATGGGAATGACAGATCTATTACACACAATTCTTTGTGAATTTGGTCGGGTCGCCCAAAACGTTACACATTCCATAGTTTTGCATGACGATGTAACTGTGTTGACTAAGGTGTTGATTTGTATAATTTCTACTGATTGGGAAAAGGAATATATAGTAGTTTTCACATGTCACCTGTTGGATCCTACCCGGGTTGCTTAGATCAGCGGTTCAGAAGGAGATGACATAAGGATGAACAGGATTTACAGGTTGTCTCTACAAATAATAAATACTAAACAATTTGATTTTGTTCTTTTTAAAGCCTCACATGGACAAGCTTTATCACTTGTCTATGTGACCTGATACACTAGATGCGTCCTTTTTGATGGTTGTTGGTCGCTACTGATACACACTCCCATTTCAGTCAACGCAACAACCTGTAGAGGGTTCTAGTTGTTTTTCTACATTTCGACCTACTACTCACACCCGGGAACCCTTGATAAAGTGACTCCTGCTTCTTCCAAGATACGCTGCTATTATAGCAGCTGAAAACCTCCAATGACAGTGTGCTTTGGTAACCTGAGAGCAACACCCACAGTGTAGCAACACTGTGAGAAGAGGGTTAATAAAACGTGAATAAGTCTAGTCTCTCTCTCTCGCTCTCTCTCACACACACACACACACACACACACACACACACACACACACACACACACACACACACACACACACACACACACACACACACACACACACACACACACACACACACACACACACACACACACACACACACACACACACACACACACACAGTGAAATGTCAGCGTCTCTACCGATGAGGGCTAATGAGTCGGAAGCACACACTCATCGTGTAATCTCGGCGTATTGACGCTTTGGGCGTGCCCCACCACTGAGCCACAATGGGAGCTGATTGGCTTGGAGACTTCACGGGAATCATTAATGCTGCATGCTGATATGGCTGTGGATGTCTCACCACAGGAGAATACCAAGACTTCCCTCTGTGACATATCTAATGCATATGTAGGGATGGAATCAATCTGAATCATGTATGCCATTTCTCATGTCAATCCACAGTTGAGAAATCATTTCCGGACTTTTTGCTGGTAGGAGGAGCATTTCCTTATCATTGTAATGTCTAAATCTTTTTTAAGCTGGAGGGTCTGTTTGGTATTTGGCCTTTATTTTTCCTGAGTATATTGTCTGTGATTGAGCCATACAGAACCCTTGCCACACTAGCAGCATGCAGTCGTAATGCTAATTGCTGGCTAAAAGCCAATCTCTTTCTCCTTCCACCACCAGACAGAGAGATTTGAGTTCAGTAGTTTTGACTCGTAGCACGTTTGACACTACCTGGCAACATCATTACCTGTGGGTATGAGAATTCGTTTCAGAACTTGAAACACAAAGCCTGCAGATATGAAAGTGCGTCTTTAACCAGCGGAAAGTGCCTGAGGTCATTATTGTCTGAATAAAATCGGGAATATTTTTTTGATTTTGATATCTCGTCAGATATAAGGGGGCCCCACTTATTTATTTGGCTGGCCCACGAGGGAACAAACAGTGTTTAAGATTCATTGCCAACTGTCATGTTCTCCGGTCTCTTCCTTCGTACGCATTTGAAAGGGAAGCCTGAGGGGTTCCTTAACAACAAAAGCCCCATTAGTAAACTGCCTTAATTACACACACTCGCTCCGTCTCTGTCAGTGAGCACGGTTACATGCACACAATAATACGATTCTTGTGGATAGTCAGATTAATATAATAGTTTGATTAAAACGTTTACATGTTTTGCAAGAAGAACGATTTCCCTAATAATGCTGTTTACATGGACACATCTGAAATCTGGCTACTGGTGGGATAAATGCAGAAAAGCGGAAATAAAACTAAATATTCTACCACAGTGACCATGTTATTTTTGCAAAACCTTTTTGATTCTGAGTTCGAACATATAGAGTTTGTATGTGAAAACAATTTCTAAGATGCATACTTTCAGTTTTTCCAAACTCACTTCATTCGTGCATAAGGAGGCTTGCGATACCGGTGCTGGCACATACACAGATGAAATACTCTGCTGGAACTCCGATTAAGCTGTTTACATGTCCTAAACATATAAATGATTACTCAGAAAACCAGGTGTTTTTATCGGCTTATGCCTACTTCAAAGTTTAACCTTACGCCGATTAAGTTAAGAGAAGCAGCATCTTTACATAAGTATTTTTTGGCATATTTGGCATATTGCCATGAATCAGTTTAAAATCAAATTATTAGTGTGCATGTAAACATACTCACTCTATCTATCTATCTCTCTCTCTCTCTCTCTCTCTCTCTCTCTCTCTCTCTCTCTCTCTCTCTCTCTCTCTCTCTCTCTCTCTCTCTCTCTCTCTCTCTCTCTACATGCCTCTGCCCTTCCTCTCTGTCTGTTTCTTTGTCTCTCCGTCTCGGTTTCTCTTCTGCATTTCTCTTCTACACCCCCCCTCTTCTTTTATTCTCTCCCTCCCTCCATCTCTCACTCAATCCCTCGGCAAGCGTGAACAGGTGGCCACAGGGACCCCGGTACTTGAAATTGATTCTTTCATGTTGCTGCATTAAATTGAAACCAATCCCCTATGCCTAAACTCACACGTCCCCCCCCCCTCCCACATCTACATTTGGAGTATGGCAAGCGCACAGAGCCCAGAGTGCTGGCAGGGGAGGACGGGTGATACCGTACACTGCAACAGAGGGGACATCTTTTGAGGATTTGTATAAATCCGGAACTGTGTCTCCCAGCTAAAACACAAGAGGGCGGTTGGACCAGAACAGGCAAGCACGACAATGAGCTTTCTTTCATGCTATTGTACTCAAATGTACTATAGCCTTGCACTCATCACAATTCTGTCTCCACAGCAGGGGGAAATTGCACAGCCTGACATTAAATATATTAATTTCACAATGAGCAAAAATGACAATCTTTCTGTCGGATTTGATGGCTGCATAGCAGTGTCACGCTAGCCTTTTTGCTGTGTCACCATGGCAATGCAAGCACTGCTGCCCTATCGAGGGAAGAGCAGTGGGGCATCGCTAGCGGTGTAAAGATCTGCAGTGATTTCTATGTGTTTACGGCATGATTAATAGGCCTCTAACAGTTTCTCACTCTGTGGTGTAGTCTGGAAAGGAGAGGGCATGAGGACACATTACCCATGAGGCCCTGGGAGAGGGTCCCATAACATCCAGAGAGTATGTCACCTCTCTGCACGGCAGCCCAGCTCACAACAACAATAAAGGTGTCCAATAAAATCAGGCTGTGGTCAGAATCAACGGGTTGTTGACACACTGAGGCTTTCACAAAAAATACCAGCCAATGAGAGTCTGGTTTATAGACCCTGGGAAGTCACAAAGGATGACCCTACTGGAATGATTTTAGTGACAGGATGCCACTCTGTTCAGGGACTATTCAGATGCCCCCTTACTTGAGCAAAGACAATGTGGCACAACAATTGGACAAAACCTGGAAGGATGTGTTAGGTAGAATATACAAGTTTCTGTTTTTGGGATCAAAGACGACAGTTGCAATCATTGCCAAAGCAGTGGTTGTCTATATTTTCTAAATGAAAATCTTAGTTGGTCATTGGTTTATGACATACAGTATAGCAGGGATTGACTTGAGGCAATGCATTTTATTTTCTGTTTTTAGTCATACTACATGTATTTTTGGTTCTGTTATTTGTTGTAGGGTTAGACCTATACCTACCTATTAAATGGCACTTTTGTATCCATCTTCTTGTTTCTTTCCATTTCGGTTCTTTCTGTAGTGTAAAGCCCATTAGTTTGCACAGAAAATGTGCTATATAAATACAGATTGATATTATTTGATTCGAAAAAGCTTCCCTGCTCTTGGATTAATTATGATCTTTGTATATTTACAGGATTAAGTTGTGTGGCATGTGGCATACAGTTTTTAGGTTTTCATCATGATGTGCATTTAATAAAATATAACACATCCACTCCAGAATGAAATATGAAGACACAGTCAGCTAAGCCCAACCAGTGTGTTTTAAGAGCACAGTAAACAGGCTTAGGGCCCACCACCTAGGCAGCTCTCACTCGATGCTGGCTGTGAATACACATCACATGTTTGTTATTCCTTGGCCCACCTCCCTGGCTAATGCAGTTCTGCATTGGTGACTCCACACCCCCACTCGGGAGAAGGGGTTTCTCCTATCTATGCATTAAGTTGACTGAGAGTGAGATGAGGCGATGGTGATAGTCTGCTCCTCGTGATAACTGCACGCCACCACATCTGCCTTAATGAAACTCCCCAGATTTCCATCAATCTTTTCCTCTGTTTTCCTTTCTTGCTCTCTCTCCATCTCTCCCTTTCAATCCCCCCCACCTGCTCTCTCCAGCTGCCCGCCCCCTTCTCGCTCTCTCACTTTCCCTTCCACCCATCCACCTCCTATTCTCTCTCTTTTCCTTTATCTCCTCCTATTTTTCAATCTTCCTTCCTTCCTCCCTCTCTCCCTCCCGGCCTGCCAGTCTTTCTCTTACTGTGCCCTACGACCCCGACACACTTCCACCACCCCTCCTCATCCTCCCCTTCCTCTCCCTGGATTCTTAGCATAATATCAGGGCTAATAGCTTATTGTCTGTGTGCTCCAGTGCTGATCAGACCCTTTCCTTTCTCTGGTGAAATAGGGCTACGTAACCTGAAGCGTTCCCCTGCGTGAGGATGCTCGGGGAAAAAAAGGAGTCAGCTTGTGCTGCACAAAATGAAAGGGAGGACTGATCTCCGAAAAGAAGGAAATAAGCTGATTCTTAGGGAAAAGAAAGACAAAAGATGTTCTGCATGACAGGGGAGAGAGAGAGAGTGAGATCAGAGGTCCAGCATTAATTTATGATGAACTTACAGAAGGTTTCCATGGTAAAGCTGTTCTTGTACATTTTTTGCCTGTAATCACTGACTAGCCTATATTCATCCCAACTATCTCAAAATGTATTACAACAAATCATAGGTGGAGTTGACACAATTTTCAGAACGGGTTGAGTATTATTTTTGGGGTTGGGGCACCCTGGAGGTTCGGGGGGCCGCCTGATAGCATAAGAACATGTCAGAAGCAATGGCAAAATGTATAGAATTGCAGGAAATTCGCATTAATGGTCAAGTTTGGCTACGAGAACTCCTCCTCTTTCTCAATTTTCAAACGGAAATGGGGTGTGCCTTTGGTGGTTCATTGATGTGTCATTCTGGTCATCTGCACCTCAACCGACATAGCTACTGTAGTTCATTAGCTAAGCTAGCCACTTTAGCTAGCCACTAACTCCTCCAGTATGTGTTGATGTGAAGTAGCTAGTTTGTTAGCTAAGCTAGCCACTTTAGCAAGCCCGTAACTCCTCCAGTATGTGTTGATGTCATTTCACAGGATATATTTTTGGATGAAAGCTGTGGAGATCGGTAAGAAAGTCAAATATCTTATTCATCAGTTTGTGTTTTTGTTGTTATACATTAAATGGCCTGGTATGATGGTGCTGATGATGGTTATATAGTTTAAAGCCGTTGTTTTGGTAATTTTTTGCCCAGAGTCGACCTTTAATGTAACTGTCCAGTGCTTGCTGATTTCTATGCCATTTTAACTATAATTACTTACACTATGAGTGAAATAGTTTTCCTTCCAAATATTTTTTATTAAGTATTTTAAAAAGCTGATTTTCAACCGAATTGTCCCACTGGTATGAATGATTTGAGAGACAGATGCAGGAATGCGTAATAGTTTTTTTTATTATACCCCACATTACAGCGTGCTGTGTAAGAGCACAGTGACAAAAAACAAACAAGTATCAAAAACACAGGGTTGAAACCCAAACAAAAGAGCGAGGAGTACCTTGAATAAATACACACGCACACAATGATTAACCCATGGGACGAGACCCGTAATCATGTCAGCAATCCACAAGGGCACGAAAGCCCAAAAGACACAGCACAGGTACTCACACGTACCAACGGACATTGTAACAATAATCGACAGCACCATGGTGAACAAAGGGCACATATATACAAATACAAGCAGTGTGAATAGGGGCCAGGTGTGCGCAATGAAAGTTCCAGAGGGATCCGTGACAAGAATGGTGTGGACATATACCGGTCATAAAAAATGTATGCTTTTTCTCCAATTTATGCTTTGGCCACAAATAAAATACTGAGTCTGTGGTAGCAGAATCAGAATCCTTTAGGTAACATTGATAAATAAGATGTTTTATCAATTTTCATTAGTATGCTTATGTGGGAAAAGTTACTTGGGCCCCATGTTCCCTCTGAGGTTGCCTTTATCTTGACCTAGAGGCTCACTCTTCTCTCTGTAAGCTTGTCCAGGAGGGGTTGTATTTTTTATGGGATTATCTTGAAACTGAAAATTGATAAATGCCATTGTCTGAGGTAATGTTTTGGTTCTAAGTGGTAACAAGAACAAGATAAAAACTTTGTTTATTAGACCAAACTGAACGATAATTTACAGCCAATGCTGTCTGGGTATGTGTGTCTTTGCTATAAAGGATCTCAGTTGCCATTATGTAAGCACTCTCAGAGAATTCATTTATGGACACTGAATTGATCTGAGAGTCACAGGGCTATGGTGAAGCTCATATCATTAAAGATGGACTTTATGATAACTCTGACTTGTGTGTGGTTTGCTCTCTCATGATTTGGTAATACAGGACATTTCCACGACATTTGGCGACGAGGATGGGATGTGAATCTTCACTGGGTGATCTTTCCTGACCATCTAGGTAAATCAATTGTGCACGAGGGATCCCTCAAACTTGGGATCTTAGGGAAACCACACTTCGGGAAGTGCAAGCGAGCCGAGTGGATACCACATCTCGAACTGAGTTTTTTTAAAGAAAGAGGTGTGCGAACCCCACACTTGATGTCAAGTTTTTTAATATCACTCTGTTGCGTATTCTCTGAGTGTGAATTCATTTGTAAGGAGGGCACCTTGGAAGCGTAAACAGGGCCGAGTCAGAGGAGAGTAATCTGAGAGTTTGTGAACCACTGTCCGGTTGCGCATGACCAAGAGCTGTCCTGACACTGAATTGATCACAGTGGGGATTGGTGCGGTCTGTGGGGGTGAGGGGCCAGGGGACTGTGTGCTCTGTGTTAAACATGGTACTTGGTGAAGCCCTATTGGAAGAAGGACATCATTCTGTGTGTCTGTGTGATTGTCTAAGTGACCCTCAGAAGTGGTGAATTCCAATTATTTTAAATGTGCTAGTCAGGTATGCCCTGGGTTACTCTGTGTGAGTAATTTGTTATGGGATCACTAGGTAATATTTGTTGGATCGTTCTGTGTGAGCGGGGTAGGTTGACTCTGTGTGAGTAACCTTTCAAGTATGCTCTGATGTTCTGTGTGAACGTCTGACCAGTTCTGTGTGAACATCTGACCAATCCTGTGTGGGTTGATCCTTAAAGTTCTGTGTGAGTATCTAAGTTTTTCTTACGTTAACCTCTTCAGTCGACCCTCTACTTTTTCGAACATTCTGTTAAAAATCGCGCAACATTTCAGCGCCCTGCTACTCAGGCCAGGAATATAGTATATGCAAATGATTAGTATGTGTGGATAGAAAACACTCAGACGTTTATAAAACTGGTTAAATCACGGCTGTGACTATAACAGAACGTGCGTTTCATCGAAAAGTGCAAGAAAATCTGATGACTGAAAATGGAAATAAATATCCATACGCCACTTCCAGGAAGTTTTCAAATTGAACCGAATTACATGAGGCCAAGGTTTCAGTGCCTACAGCTTCCACACAATGTCTAGAGTCTTGTCATTTGATTCAGCTTTGATTCTTGGTCAAACCGAATCAAGGGAACCGATTCCCTCCAGTCTCCGACCGGATGTTTTGGTCGAGCTCTCTCCAGACATCTTTTCGAGACGGACAGCTAAAGAATTTACATTGCCTCCTGATGAATTGTATTGCTTATTAACGTGTACTAATACCTAAAGTTGCATTACAAAATAATTTTGAAGTGTTTTGTGAAAGTTTATCATCGACTTTTTGAATTTTAAAAAATGACGTTAGGTTATGAAACGCTATTTTTTTCCGTTTATCACACAGTCTTCATAGATCGCGTGAAACTGAAAGCGCGAACCACTGCTTTTAATCAGGGCAAGGTGTCTGGCAACATGACTGAATACAAACAGTGCAGCTATTCACTCCGTAAGGCTATCAAACAAGCTAAGCGTCAGTACAGAGACAAAGTGGAATCTCAATTCAATGGCTCAGACACAAGAGGCATGTGGCAGGGTCTACAGTCAATCACGGACTACAAGATGAAATCCAGCCCAGTCACGGACCAGGATGTCTTGCTCCCAGGCAGACTAAATCACTTTTTTGCCCGCTTTGAGGACAATACAGTGCCACTGACACGGCCTGCAACGGAAACATGCAGTCTCTCCTTCACTGCAGCTGAGGTGAGTAAGACATTTAAACGTGTTAACCCTCGCAAGGCTGCAGGCCCAGACGGCATCCCCAGCCGCGCCCTCCGAGCATGCGCAGACCAGCTGGCCGGTGTGTTTACGGACATATTCAATCAATCCCTATACCAGTCTGCTGTTCCCACATGCTTCGAGAGGGCCACCATTGTTCCTGTTCCCAAGAAAGCTAAGGTAACTGAGCTAAACGACTACCGCCCCGTAGCACTCACTTCCGTCATCATGAAGTGCTTTGAGAGACTAGTCAAGGACCATATCACCTCCACCCTACCTGACACCCTAGACCCACTCCAATTTGCTTACCGCCCAAATAGGTCCACAGACGATGCAATCTCAACCACACTGCACACTGCCCTAACCCACCTGGACAAGAGGAATACCTATGTGAGAATGCTGTTCATCGACTACAGCTCGGCATTCAACACCATAGTACCCTCCAAGCTCGTCATCAAGCTCGAGACCCTGGGTCTCGACCCCGCCCTGTGCAACTGGGTACTGGACTTCCTGACGGGCCGCCCCCAGGTGGTGAGGGTAGGCAACAACATCTCCTCCCCGCTGATCCTCAACACGGGGGCCCCACAAGGGTGCGTTCTGAGCCCTCTCCTGTACTCCCTGTTCACCCACGACTGCGTGGCCACGCACGCCTCCAACTCAATCATCAAGTTTGCGGACGACACAACAGTGGTAGGCTTGATTACCAACAACGACGAGACGGCCTACAGGGAGGAGGTGAGGGCCCTTGGAGTGTGGTGTCAGGAAAATAACCTCACACTCAACGTCAACAAAACTAAGGAGATGATTGTGGACTTCAGGAAACAGCAGAGGGAACACCCCCTATCCACATCGATGGAACAGTAGTGGAGAGGGTAGCTAGTTTTAAGTTCCTCGGCATACACATCACAGACAAACTGAATTGGTCCACTCACACTGACAGCGTCGTGAAGAAGGCGCAGCAGCGCCTATTCAACCTCAGGAGGCTGAAAAATTCGGCTTGTCACCAAAAGCACTCACAAACTTCTACAGATGCACAATCGAGAGCATCCTGGCGGGCTGTATCACCGCCTGGTACGGCAACTGCTCCGCCCTCAACCGTAAGGCTCTCCAGAGGGTAGTGAGGACTGCACAACGCATCACCGGGGGCAAACTACCTGCCCTCCAGGACACCTACACCACCCGTTGTTACAGGAAGGCCATAAAGATCATCAAGGACATCAACCACCCGAACCACTGCCTGTTCACCCCGCTATCATCCAGAAGGCGAGGTCAGTACAGGTGCATCAAAGCTGGGACCGAGAGACTGAAAAACTGCTTCTATCTCAAGGCCATCAGACTGTTAAATAGCCACCACTAACATTGAGTGGCTGCTGCCAACACACTGTCATTGACACTGACCCAACTCCAGCCATTTTAATAATGGGAATTGATGGAAATGATGTAAATATATCACTAGCCACTTTAAACAATGCTACCTTATATAATGTTACTTACCCTACATTATTCATCTCATATGCATATGTATATACTGTACTCTACAACATCGACTGCATCCTTATGTAACACATGTATCACTAGCCACTTTAACTATGCCACTTTGTTTACTTTGTCTACACACTCATCTCATATGTATATACTGTACTCGATACCATCTACTGTATGCTGCTCTGTACCATCACTCATTCATATATCCTTATGTACATGTTCCTTATCCCCTTACACTGTGTATAAGACAGTAGTTTTTTTTGGAATTGTTAGTTAGATTACTTGTTGGTTATCACTGCATTGTCGGAACTAGAAGCACAAGCATTTCGCTACACTCGCATTAACATCTGCTAACCATGTGTATGTGACAAATAAAATTTGATTTGATTTGATTTGATCGATATCTAGGCTATATATGGACCGATTTAATCGAAAAAAAGACCCAATAGTGATTATGGGACATCTAGGAGTGCCAACAAAGAAGATGGTCAAAGGTAATGAATGTTTTATATTTTATTTGTGCGGTTTGTGTAGCGACGACTATGCTAATTATTTTGTTTACGTCCCCTGCGGGTCTTTTGGGGTGTTACATGCTATCAGATAATAGCTTCTCATGCTTTCGCCGAAAAGCATTTAAAAAATCTGACTTGTTGCCTGGATTCACAAAGAGTGTAGCTTTAATTCAATACCCTGCATGTGTATTTTAATGAATGTTTGAGTTTTAACTAATACTATTAGCATTTAGCATAGCGCATTTGCATTTCCAGAGCTCTAGATGGGACGCCTGCGTGCCAGGTAGGAGCAAGAGGTTAAATATGGATTCTGTGAATATTTTAAATTATGATAAATTGCATGTGTGCATAATCAATTGCTAGCGATTTGATAAAGTAATGCTGAGAATATAATTAGATACATTTTAAACCACCCATTAGTCCCTTCTCCTCGCGTCCCTGGATTGTCCACCCTCGCTGCCGACCATGGCCTAGTAGTCCTCACCCAGAACCCCACTGGACTGAGAAGCAGATCAGGACTGAAGGGCAGCTCGGGACTGAGGCAGCTCGGGACTGAGGGAAAGCTCGGGAGTGAGAGAAAGCTCGGGAGTGAGAGAAAGCTCGGGAGTGAGAGAAAGCTCAGGAGTGAGAGGAAGCTCAGGCAGGTTGATGGATCTACCAGATCCTGTCTGGCTGGTGGTTCCGGCAGATCCTGGCTGACTGGCAGATCCTGGCTGACTGGTGGATCCTGGCTGACTGGCGGATCCTGGCTGACTGGCGGATCCTGGCTGACTGGCGGATCCTGGCCGACTGGAAGTTGTGGCGGATCCTGGCAGACTGGCGGATCCTGGCTGACTGGCGGATCCTGGCCGACTGGCGGATCCTGGCCGACCGGCGGATCCTGGCCGACTGGCAGATCCTGGCCGACTGGCAGATCCTGGCCGACTGGCACTTCTGGCGGATCCTGGCTGACTGGCACTTCTGGCGGATCCTGGCAGACTGGTGGATCCTGGCCCGACTGACAGCTCAGGCTGCTCAATGCAGGCTGGCAGCACCTTGCAGACTGGCAGCTCCTTGCAGACTGGCAGCTCCTTGCAGACTGGCAGCTCTGGCTGCTTCATGCAGACTGACAGCTCTGGCTGCTTCATGCAGACTGACAGCTCTGACTGCTCCATGCAGGCTGACAGCTCTGGCTGATCCACGCTGACTGACAGCTCTGGCTGCTTCATGCAGACTGACAGCTCTGACTGCTCCATGCTGGCTGGCAGCTCGGGCTGCTCCATGCAGGCTGGCAGCACCTTGCAGACTGGCAGCTCCTTGCAGACTGGCAGCTCCTTGCAGACTGACAGCTCTGGCTGCTCCATGCAGACTGGCAGCACCTTGCAGACTGGCAGCTCCTTGCAGACTGGCAGCTCCTTGCAGACTGACAGCTCTGGCTGCTCCATGCAGACTGACAGCTCTGGCTGCTCCATGCAGACTGACAGGCTCTGGCTGCTCCATGCAGGCTGACAGCTCTGACTGCTCCATGCAGGCTGACAGCTCTGACTGCTCCATGCAGGCTGACAGCTCTGGCTGCGATGAACAGACAGGAGACTCCAGCAGCGCTGTAGAGGAAGAAGGCTCTAACTGCGCTGAACAGGCGGGAGACTCCGGTAGCGCAGGAGAGGAGAAAGGCTCTGGCTGCGCTGAACAGACAGGAGACTCCAGCAGCGCTGTAGAGGAGGAAGGCTCTGATAGCGCTGAACAGGCGGGAGGCTCCGGCAGCGCAGGAGAGGCGAGGCGCACTGTAGGCCTGATGCGTGGTGGTACTGGGCCGAGGACACGCACAGGAAGCCTGGTGCGGGGAGCTGCCACCGGAGGGCTGGTGTGTGGAGGTGGCACAAGATGGGCTAGACCGTGAAGGCGTACTGGAGATCTTGAGAGCAGTGTTGGCACAGGACGTGCAAGGCTAGGGATGTGCCCAGGAGGCCCGGTGCGTGAGGCTGGCACCAACTTCACCAGCCGACTAACAGGTCTGACTAGCCCTCGAATAGCAGCACTGTCGAAACTATTACACTCAACGGAACGACTTGATTAGTGTAGTGTCAACAACGCACCCTCTGCCAGCTAGCCTACTTCAGCAGTACTGTATTATTTTAATCATTTTAGTCAATAAGATTCTTGCTACGTAAGCTTAACTTTCTGAACATTCGATACGTGTAGTCCACTTGTCATTCCAATCTCCTTTGCATTAGCGTAGCCTCTTCTGTAGCCTGTCAACTATGTGTCTGTCTATCCCTGTTCTCTCCTCTCTGCACAGACCATACAAACGCTCCACACCGCGTGGCCGCGGCCACCCTAATCTGGTGGTCCCAGCGCGCACGACCCACGTGGAGTTCCAGGTCTCCGGTAGCCTCTGGAACTGCCGATCTGCGGCCAACAAGGCAGAGTTCATCTCAGCCTATGCCTCCCTCCAGTCCCTCGACTTCTTGGCACTGACGGAAACATGGATCACCACAGACAAGTGGTCATTCTCTCTTTCTCCCCTTACCCATCTGTCTATCGCCTCCTTTGAATTCCATGCTGTCACAGTTACCAGCCCTTTCAAGCTTAACATCCTTATCATTTATCGCCCTCCAGGTTCCCTCGGAGAGTTCATCAATGAGCTTGATGCCTTGATAAGCTCCTTTCCTGAGGACGGCTCACCTCTCACAGTTCTGGGCGACTTTAACCTCCCCACGTCTACCTTTGACTCATTCCTCTCTGCCTCCTTCTTTCCACTCCTCTCCTCTTTTGACCTCACCCTCTCACCTTCCCCCCCTACTCACAAGGCAGGCAATACGCTCGACCTCATCTTTACTAGATGCTGTTCTCCGACCACTCCGACCACTACCTTGTATCCTTTTCCCTCTCGCTCTCATCCAACACCTCCCACACTGCCCCTACTCGGATGGTATCGCGCCGTCCCAACCTTCGCTCTCTCTCCCCCGCTACTCTCTCCTCTTCCATCCTATCATCTCTTCCCTCTGCTCAAACCTTCTCCAACCTATCTCCTGATTCTGCCTCCTCAACCCTCCTCTCCTCCCTCTCTGCATCCTTTGACTCTCTATGTCCCCTATCCTCCAGGCCGGCTCGGTCCTCCCTCCCGCTCCGTGGCTCGATGACTCATTGCGAGCTCACAGAACAGGGCTCCGGGCAGCCGAGCGGAAATGGAGGAAAACTCGCCTCCCTGCGGACCTGGCATCCTTTCACTCCCTCCTCTCTACATTTTCCTCCTCTGTCTCTGCTGCTAAAGCCACTTTCTACCACTCTAAATTCCAAGCATCTGCCTCTAACCCTAGGAAGCTCTTTGCCACCTTCTCCTCCCTCCTGAATCCCCCCCCTCCTCCCTCTCTGCAGATGACTTCGTCAACCATTTTGAAAAGAAGGTCGACGACATCCGATCCTCGTTTGCTAAGTCAAATGACACCGCTGGTTCTGCTCACACTGCCCTACCCTGTGCTCTGACCTCTTTCTCCCCTCTCTCTCCAGATGAAATCTCGCGTCTTGTGACGGCCGGCCGCCCAACAACCTGCCCGCTTGACCCTATCCCCTCCTCTCTTCTCCAGACCATTTCCGGAGACCTTCTCCCTTACCTCACCTCGCTCATCAACTCATCCCTAACCGCTGGCTACGTCACTTCCGTCTTCAAGAGAGCGAGAGTTGCACCCCTTCTGAAAAAACCTACACTCGATCCCTCCGATGTCAACAATTACAGACCAGTATCCCTTCTTTCTTTTCTCTCCAAAACTCTTGAACGTGCCGTCCTTGGCCAGCTCTCCCGCTATCTCTCTCTGAATGACCTTCTTGATCCAAATCAGTCAGGTTTCAAGACTAGTCATTCAACTGAGACTGCTCTCCTCTGTATCACGGAGGCGCTCCGCACTGCTAAAGCTAACTCTCTCTCCTCTGCTCTCATCCTTCTAGATCTATCGGCTGCCTTCGATACTGTGAACCATCAGATCCTCCTCATCAGATCCTCCTCTCCTCTCCTCTCCTATCCTCCTCTCGAGTTGGGCATCTCCGGCGCGGCCCACGCTTGGATTGCATCCTACCTGACAGGTCGCTCCTACCAGGTGGCGTGGCGAGAATCTGTCTCCTCACCACGCGCTCTCACCACTGGTGTCCCCCAGGGCTCTGTTCTAGGCCCTCTCCTATTCTCGCTATACACCAAGTGACTTGGCTCTGTCATAACCTCACATGGTCTCTCCTATCATTGCTATGCAGACGACACACAATTAATCTTCTCCTTTCCCCCTTCTGATGACCAGGTGGCGAATCGTATCTCTGCATGTCTGGCAGACATATCAGTGTGGATGACGGATCACCACCTCAAGCTGAACCTCGGCAAGACGGAGCTGCTCTTCCTCCCGGGGAAGGACTGCCCGTTCCATGATCTCGCCATCACGGTTGACAACTCCATTGTGTCCTCCTCCCAGAGCGCTAAGAACCTTGGCGTGATCCTGGACAACACCCTGTTCTCAACCAACATCAAGGAGGTGGCCCGTTCCTGTAGGTTCATGCTCTACAACATCCGCAGAGTACGACCCTGCCTCACACAGGAAGCGGCGCAGGTCCTAATCCAGGCACTTGTCATCTCCCGTCTGGATTACTGCAACTCACTGTTGGCTGGGCTCCCTGCCTGTGCCATTAAACCCCTTCAACTCATCCAGAATGCCGCAGCCCGTCTGGTGTTCAACCTTCCCAAGTTCTCTCACGTCACCCCGCTCCTCCGTTCTCTCCACTGGCTTCCAGTTGAAGCTCGCATCCGCTACAAGACCATGGTGCTTGCCTACGGAGCTGTGAGGGGAATGGCACCTCAGTACCTCCAGGCTCTGATCAGGCCCTACACCCAAACAAGGGCACTGCGTTCATCCACCTCTGGCCTGCTCGCCTCCCTACCACTGAGGAAGTACAGCTCCCGCTCAGCCCAGTCAAAACTGTTCGCTGCTCTGGCCCCCCCAATGGTGGAACAAACTCCCTCACGACGCCAGGACAGCGGAGTCAATCACCACCTTCCGGAGACACCTGAAACCCCACCTCTTTAAGGAATACCTAGGATAGGATAAGTTATCCCTCTCACCCCCCCCCTTTAAGATTTAGATGCACTATTGTAAAGTGACTGTTCCACTGGATGTCATAAGGTGAATGCACCAATTTGTAAGTCGCTCTGGATAAGAGCGTCTGCTAAATTACTTAAATGTAAATGTAAATGTAAATGACAACTGACTCTGCCACACTCTCCCTGAGCCCCCCCCCCCCAATACATTTTTGGGGCTGACTCTCAGGCTTCCTTCCGAGTCGTCGTGCTGCCTCCTCATACTGGCGCCTCTCCGCTCTCTTCGCCTCCAGTTCTTCCTTTGGGCGGCGATATTCTCCAGGATGAGCCCAAGGTCCCTCACCGTCCAGTTCATCCTCCTCTTTGGGCTGCTCCTGTTGCCTCTTCTCCTGCTGCACCTTTGGGCGGCTACACTCCCCTGGTTTAGCCCAGGGTCCTCTCCCGTCGAGGATTTCCTCCCATGTCCAGAAATCCTTATTGCGCATCTCCTCTTTGGGCTGCTCCTGCCTGTTGACACGCTGCTTGGTCCGTTTACGGTGGGTGATTCTGTAACGGTTTTCTAGCTGTGGTGAAGGAGAGTCGGACCAAAACGCAGCGTGTAGATTACGATCCATGTTTAATGAAAAAAACACACTAAACACAAACACTACAAAAACAATAAACGTAATGAAAACCGAAACAGCCTAAACTGGTGCAAACTAACACTAGACAGTTACAAGGACACTAAGGACATCAAGACACTGAGGATAATCACCCACCACAAACTCAAAGAATATGGCTGCCTAAATATGGTTCCCAATCAGAGACAACGATAAACACCTGCCTCTAATTGAGAACCACTCCAGACAGCCATAGACTTTGCTAGATCACCCCACTAGCTACAATCCCAATATATACACACCAAAACCCCAAGACAAAACACACCACAATACAAAAACCCCATGCCACAACCTGGCGTGACCCAATACATAAAGATAAACACAAAATACTTTGACCAGGGCGTGACAGTAGGTTTTGAGTTGGTATCTTTAATGGATAATTTGATAATGAGGGTTTTTTAAGCGCTATTAAACTAGTCTACAAAATCTGGGAAATTGAGCTCTAGAAACTGATTAGAGTGTGTCCACTTTTGGTTATCTTACCCTAACGATGTAACTATAAAACGCACGTTGATTATCTCCGTCTGGGTACAACATTTGAAATAAAACTGCCCTTAAACTAGGGATATTATTTTTCCGGGAACTGCCAATAGTGACGTGTCTTGATTTTACAAATACAGACAATTGTAAAGTGGGTTTATTTGCGGAGAATCTTAGTAATTTACATAGCGTTGGTGGTATAGTGATGAGCATAGCTGCCTTCCAAGCTGGAGGCCCGGGTTCAGTTACACTAAGATCTGAGTTTTTGATTGTGATTAAACTGTTTTTATGTTTTGCCTGAAAAGTTATGGTCGCTAGTGTTTGTATAAGATATAAACTGAATGTTTTAATAGCTTGTTTGGTTCAAATTGATAGAAGGGATAAATGGAACTTTTTAATAGATTGTTTAGGTTAAATTGATTAATTTAAAAATAATAACGAAGCAAATTCTGATGCAAGACGATATCTGTTCACTAAATTATCTGCTGGAATAATGTATTGAGAAATTAGTCGTATTTAACTTCTTGCGTCGAGCCATCCCGGATCCGGTATCGTGACTACAGCCTCAAGCTCATTACCATAATGCAACGTTAACTATTCATGAAAATCGCAAATGAAATTAAATTAATCTATTTGCTCTCAAGCTTAGCCTTTTGTTAACAACACTGTCATCTCAGATTTTCAAAATATGCTTCTCAAACATTGCAAAACAAGCATTTGTGTAACAGTATTGATAGCTAACGTAGCATTTAGCATAGCATTTAGCGTTAGCATTCAGCAGGCAACATTTACACAAAAAAACAGAAAAGCATTCAAATAAAATCATTTACCTTTGAAGAACGTCAGAGGTTTTCAATGAGGAGACTCTCAGATAGCAAATGTTTTTCCTGAAAGATTATTTGTTTAGGACACCTGTATCCAGGATTGTGTAAATCTATCTGCAAGCTCATGTTACGTTCCCCAGTTTATGTGTTGTAGTTGGTGTATTTGCATGTGTTTATTTCAGGAAATGGCTTCCTGAAATCCCTCAAGCAGCTGATTGGTCGACCCCATGGCTAATTGGAGAGCTGACCCCGCCCCCTCGTCAAGACACAGCTGTCTCCAATTACCCATTCCTTCAGAAGCTATATAAAAGCCAGTGTTCTGTTCAGGAGAGAGAGATTTTCTGGGAGGTCATTGCAGAGATTTTGCTAGGGAGTTTTGCTGGGAGGTCATTGCAGAGATTTTGCTAGAGAGATTTTGCTAGAGATTTTGCTGGGAGTTCATTGCTGAGAGTTTGTATGTCTTGTGAGTTTGTTGCTCAGATAGAGCTTATTTGATGTCCTTTTGTTTCTTAGTTTGTTTGAAAATTGTTTAATATTCTGTTTCATTTGTTCCCAGGGGGGAAGGGGAAGGCACCTAGGGAGTGCTTAGGCAAGAGGCCCGCGGGCATACATATACCCGTAGCATATTCGCTGTCTAGGCACACTAGGTAAGACCTGGGCGGACCACCCCCTGTATTTTGGTTAGGGCACCAGGTGGTGCTAAATTAGGTAAGTAGTGGGTAGGCAGGTAAGATAGGAGAGGGGGGGGCTTTGAGATTTACTTTCTTTGCTTTGGTTCTGTCCAGCCCCTTTTCCCTATATTACCGTGTAAAGGAATAAAGTCCTTGTAAACGGTACCACATTCTAACTGTTGTCATTCTTACTTGCACCTACAGTCCATACCTTTTTCACTTCACGGAGAGTTTAGTTGTAGCAGGGTGTTGCGTTCCCTCTTCATAGAGGCGTGCGTAACACTCATTACCATAACACAACGTTAACTATTCATGAAAATCGCAAATGAAATGAAATGAATCTATTTGCTCTCAAGCTTAGCCTTTTGTTAACAACACTGTCATCTCAGATTTTCAAAATATGCTTCTCAACCATTGCAAAACAAGCATTTGTGTAACAGTATTGATGGCTAACGTACCATTTAGCATTAGCATTCAGCATGCAACATTTTCCACAAAAACCATAAAAGCATTCAAATAAAATCATTTACATTTGAAGAACTTCAGATGTTTTCAATGAGGAGACTCTGTTAGATAGCAAATGTTCCGTTTTTTCAAAAAATATTATTTGTGTCGACTAATCGCTCCGTTTTGTTCATCACGTTTGGGTAAGGAAAAAATAAATAAATAATTAAAACGCAAACTTTTTTCCAAATTAACTCCATAATATCGACAGAAACATGGCAAACCGATGTTTAGAATCAATCCTCAAGGTGTTTTTCACATATCTATCGACGATAACTGCCACGATGGATTTTTACTTTCTCTTCTGAAGAAATGGAACGCGCATGGACCTACAGATTACGCAATAATTTCGACATAGGACACCGGGCGGGACACCAGGTAAATGTAGTCTCTTATGGTCAATCTTCTAATGATATGCCTACAAACACGTCACAATGCTGCAGACACCTCGGGGAATAGACAGAAAGCGCGGGCTCATTCCTGGCGCATTCACAGCCATATAAGGAGACATTGGAACACAGCGCCTTCAGAATCTGGGGCATTTCCTGTATGAAGCTTAATCTTGGTTTCGCCTGTTGCATTAGTTCTGGGGCACTCACAGATAATATCGTTGCAGTTTTGGAGACTTCAGAGTTTTGTCTTTCCAAGGCTGTCAATTCCATGCATAGTCGAGCATCTTTTCGTGACAAAATATTGTGCTTAAAACGGGCACCTGTTTTTATCCCATAATGACACAGCGCCCCCATAGGTTCAAGAGGTTAAATTACTGATTCAATAGAGGAGACAGTGGCCTAAATTAAAGAAATTCTAAATAATAGCGGAGATATAATGGCGATAGAGAGGTGCCCACCAAAATATTTTTCATTCTTATAGAATGTTATCATTTTGGCGCTGCGTGTGTTATTTTTAAAGTCTTGGACATTTCATAAGTGTGAAGAGGAAAGAGAAGAGGAAGTTATAAAGTTTGGTTTTTTTTAAAAATGCTGAAATGAGAGGGGTTATATTCCTGCCCACTGGGAAAAAAGAAATATGTTGAGCTGAAAGTGATGTAGGTATGAGTAAGGAAACATTGTGATAATGTATTCTGATGGTTATTCATTCTTGGTTTGATTGTTCAGGTAACACCAGTGAATTTGAGCAGGAAAGTTCATGTAGTCTAAATTATAATCTGTTTCCATTATTTGGAACAATGTCAGGTCAATAAAGTTGATTGCAGGTTGAGTAGTTTGAGAGCCTGTTGGAAGAAGACTGAATGGGTATTAATGTTGAAAAGCATGCTTGGGCCAAACTAGTAAGGTAGTATGTTAAGTGGGGGAGTATCATTCATTTTAATTATAGTTTTGTTACCTCTATAGTCAAAACAATTGCATATGTTTTGGGAAATTAGCTAGGTTGAATTTGGTTATTTGTGATTTTCCCCTGATACATAGACATCTGTCTCAGGGGCATCAGTTGTTTTTTGAGAAACATGCTGATTGTGTTTTATTTTATTGAGATGTAAACATGAGTCTCTGAGCAATTTTGTCATCTGAACCATTATAGTAGTGAGTTCTTGTGTAGAATGTTTGTTATTTGCATGAATTTATCACTTTATCATCTGCATACATTGGAACTTCAGACCCTGTACAGACAGAAGGAGGATCATTAATGGGTGTGCTGAACAGTATTGACCTTTGGGGAATGAAAACTGTGTGGATATGAGTGGAAAAAAGTTTGTTTTGATTTTTTGAGACAGCGCTAACTTTTGAAAGATTTTATTTTGTTAAAAACCAGGATAATTTTTACTAAATTTATATCAACAGGTTGAAATTATTAGATTGCTGATTAAATTGGTTTGTTTATTTGTTTACTGTTTATTGTTGAGTTTTGTTGTTGATTTTACTTAATTAAACATTGTATTATCTGATGTATTATCTGATGTGTTTGACTAAAATATGTAAGTTGAAGGAGCCATGGGAGAACACATCTACATTTTTATTAAATGCCTGGGATTAAATTACTGATATCTTACACTGAGAAATTTACTACATTTGTGACAGAGGAAAAAGTATTACAATTAGTTAGTAAGGATAATTGTATCTAAGGGTAACATGTTCAATTAACCATACGGTACATATACATTGATATTGATTAAAACTTATGATTAATGATTTGAGGTACAGTGGAATTATCATTAGGTTTGGTTTATAGTTCACTTTTGAATTTCTGAATCGATGTAGTGTAATGAATACTAACAAAGTGTTTTGTGTTTTTCTGGGAAAATGGGTGTTTCATTGTCTCTCTTTGAAATGTTTCCTGGGACTATAATCTTGGGGAGAGTGAGTGAGATTGAGGCCATAAATGACCAAATTGAAAAGGGCCTGGAAGTTTTTGTTTTAACCTTAAGGTTTGCAAATACACACACATAAAACATTTGTTATGGCTATTTGTTGTTTTTTTAAAAATACTATGATGATTTGTTTTTTATTTCCTTTGGGTTTGGTGAGTTTTCCATTTGTTTTAGTGCAAAGTTTTTTGATAAAGGAATGTTCTGGGAACCTGGGATACAACCTGGGATACAACATGTAGGAACTATTTGAGTATTGTTTGCAGTTTGTCTAATATAGTAAAAAAACATATTTGAAGGGTTTTGTATGACCTATGACCTCTATGATGACCTTCCGTTGTGGCTTGGTCACCCGCATTGGAAAGCCATTTGGATAATGAATTTATGGTCATTTGTAATACTGCTTTCAAGATAATTTGTGTAATTGATAAATATGTTTGAGTTTATAGCTCTTAGCCATATTTGTAATTTAGACCACAGTGAAGAAGGAGAGAGCATTGCTTTTAACTAAGGGTATGCGGCTTTAAGTCTATTTTCCTATGACCATATCATTTTTCTTTGTGGGGTTTTTTCAGTTCAGTGATTATAATTTGATTAGGTTATTTGAATTCTTTTGTTTAATTTTTTTTCCAGGAGTAGTTTTGTTTTTTTACATTACTCACATACGGAGAGATATGTGTAAAAAATGGGGGAGGATTCAGTTTTTTGTAGGTTTTGAATTGAAGTTTATACACCTTGAGTGATATGTGAAGGAGTGTATTGTATTGTATTGTTGTGTTTGTTTTGTTCTATTCCCGAGGGGTATAGGTCTAATTTCTTGATCCTTGGCTCTACAATGGAGTTGACAGTGAGATGGGGAGTATAAACCAATTTGAAAGAATAGTTTCAATATAATGTGTTGTTATTATCTTTGAAATATGTTAAGTTATGTGTATTAAGTAATAGTTTATCATGTAGTTAATGAACTGAACTAAACTGTTGTTCTGATCTGTTCTTTCGAGGTTCTCATGAAAAGTGACATCAGACGGTATCTTAATGCATGGAAGAGATAATTGGACCGAATAGTGTGTGTACCTCAAAACCCCCTCTAACTGGCTGAAGAAGTGACAAAGGCGTTGAAGAAGTCCCTTCCGAACCACTTATACCGAGAGAAAGGAACCAAGACAGAAATCGGTATACAGTATCAGGATATAAGCTATCAACTGCTTTTCTTTCATGCTTCTCTCAGGAGTGTGAGACGACAGTCCACATGGAGTGATCATGAAGAGAGATCTGTTCTAACCTTTTCTTGTGATACTGGTATATTGGTTGACGAATGGACAAGACATAATGAGTGGTAAAGATGAGACATTGACATTGGAACATTATCATGGGCCATCCACTTTGAACTGTATAGCTATCTGAAAAAGAACGAAAAGGACGCCTGAAGAATCAGTGCCTGAGAGGGGGGGGGTTGGTCGACTGTGCCAATACATTTTTTATACTTTTGTGGTATCAGGTTGATTGTAGAGGTCTACACCATGTAAAATTATAGTAATTTAGATTAAGAATGCATTGAGATACCGATCTGTATTATAATCATGATTAAAAAAGTTAATGGTAGAATTATGGGATAATTATACTGAATGTATGTAAAATCTGCTAATATTGATGTGTGTTAAATTGAGGTTTTTACTTTGAGTTATAAGACCAATTTGAATCACTGAGGTATGTCATTGTAAATTTTGGTTGTATAAATAGTTGGGTTGTTAATTAAGATTTGGAATATGAATGATTTCACTGCCCTATTCTCTATTCCTGACTACATCTCTGAGCATGAGGACTTAGAGGGATGTCTGTCCACAATATTTTCCGAGATGGCATAGCAGTTCAGACATCTTTTGTCCTCGTCTTGTCGTGTCCTGTATATATATATATTTACAACTTTTTTTCACATACATTTGTTTTTATTTTCCATCAACTCATCTTCAAAACACTCTCCTTGCAACCCGCCTCACCAATTTATATTTATAAATAAGTATTATTTACCTCAAATCTGCAATCCTCCAAGAAGCTAGCCAGAAGCTAGCCAGAAACTCCAAGAAGCTAGCCAGAAGCTAGCCAGGAGCTAGCTAGAAGCTAATCCGAAGCTATTTCAGAAGCTAGTTAGCTTCTTTACTGGCAAATCGTTAGTATTCAGCTAACCACGGTTTGTGGTCATCAGCTATCCTTTAGCTTGAAAATCTATCGCCAGTTTTGTACGGCGCAGCGCGGCTCGGAACGGAACATACCGGACCAATTTTTCTCTCCATGTCCTTGGATTTCAAGTGCTCTCTGGACATTCATTCCCGGATCTCACAGCTAGCCAGCTGCTATCCGTGTGTCTATCTGCTCTCGTCGATTCCGGAGCAAACATCAATTACTCCGGAGCTGGCCAGCTCCGTCAATCACTCCTGGGCTGCAGTCACCTATCCGGACCCGTTTTACTGCCTACGCGGAGCCCCACCGGGCCTTCACAACTGGACTGCCGACGTTGTCTACCCGAAGGAGATCCGGCTGGCTCCTCCGTCTCGACGTTACCTGAACGCCCATCTGCGGCCTACTAACCGTTAGCTGTCTTACCGGCAGCTCTCAGAATAGACAATCGGACAATTTATTTTATTTTTATTATTATTATGTTTATTCTTGGGCCTCTATAACTATATCTATTGTTTTTATTTTATTTTTGTTGTTGTGTGATTTGGACTAATTCCCTCTACCACACGGAACCCCACAAATCTACTGACGGAACGCAAGAGGTGGCTAACAACAGACCCCCTTCCTATGCTAGCTTGCTACCGATGTCCTGGCTAGCTGTCTAAATCGCCTTGACCCCGAAACCAACCACTCCACTCTCTGGACTCTTTTGATCACTCGACTAAGGATGCCTCTCCTTAATGTCAATATGTCTTGTCCATTGCTGTTCTGGTTAGTGTTTATTGGCTTATTTCACTGTAGAGCCTCTAGTCCTGCTCACTATACATTATCCAATTTATTAGTTCCACCACCCACACATGCAATGACATCTCCTGGTTTCAATGATGTTTCTAGAGACAATATCTCTCTCTTCATCACTCAATACCTAGGTTTACCTCCACTGTATTCACATCCTACCATACCTTCGTCTGTACATGTGGAGACCATACTGGCGCGGCGCGCAGTGTGCAGTGTCTTTCAAAATGAGACTGGGATACCCCTCGGGATCTAGAAGCCACAGAAGAACTAAACAGACGGGATAAGGCATCAGGCTTGGTGTTCTTGCTACCCGGACGGTAAGAAATCCACAAACTCGAAACCTCAAAAACAACGCTTGACGCTATTTTATCGCCCCCAGAAACCTCCTTTTACTCTCTGTTCCAGACGTTATAGACGACCAATTCTTATTGCTTTTAGCCGTACCCTTATTCTTCTCCTCCTATGTTCCTCTGGCGATGTAGAGGTGAATCCAGGCCCTGCAATGCCTAGCTCCACGCCTATTCCCCAGGCGCTCTCTTTTGATGACTTCTGTAACCGTAATAGCCTTGGTTTCATGCATGTTAACATTAGAAGCCTCCTCCCTAAGTTTGTTCTATTCACTGCTTTAGCACACTCTGCCAACCCGGATGTTCTAGCTGTGTCTGAATCCTGGCTTAGGAAGACCACCAAAAATTCTGAAATTTTAATTCCAAATTACAACATTTTCAGACTAGATAGAACGGCCAAAGGGGGCGGTGTTGCAATCTACTGCAAAGATAGCCTGCAGAGTTCTGTCCTACTATCCAGGTCTGTACCCAAACAATTTGAACTTCTACTTCTAAAAATCCACCTCTCTAAAAACAAGTCTCTCACCGTTGCCGCCTGCTATAGACCACCCTCTGCCCCCAGCTGTGCTCTGGACACCATATGTGAACTGATTGCCCCCCATCTATCTTCAGAGCTCGTGCTGCTAGGCGACCTAAACTGGAACATGCTTAACACCCCAGCCATCCTACAATCTAAACTTGATGCCCTCAATCTCACTCAAATTATCAATGAACCTACCAGGTACCCCCCCAAAGCCTTAAACACGGGCACCCTCATAGACATCATCTTAACCAACTTCCCCTCTAAATACACCTCTGCTGTCTTCAACCAAGATCTCAGCGATCACTGCCTCATTGCCTGCATCCGTAATGGGTCAGCGGTCAAACGACCTCCACTCATCACTGTAAAATGCTCCCTGAAACACTTCAGCGAGCAGGCCTTTCTAATCGACCTGGCCGGGGTATCCTGGAAGGATATTGATCTCATCCCGTCAGTAGAGGATGCCTGGATATTTTTTTAAAATGCCTTCCTAACCATCTTAAATAAACATGCCCCATTCAAGAAATTTAGAACCAGGAACAGGTATAGCCCTTGGTTCTCCCCAGACCTGACTGCCCTTAACCAGCACAAAAACATCCTATGGCGTTCTGCATTAGCATCGAACAGCCCCCGTGATATGCAGCTATTCAGGGAAGCTAGAAACCGTTATACACAGGCAGTTAGAAAAGCCAAGGCTAGCTTTTTCAAGTGAAATTTGCTTCCTGCAACACTAACTCAAAAAAGTTCTGGGACACTGTAAAGTCCATGGAGAATAAGAACACCTCCTCCCAGCTGCCCACTGCAATGAAGATAGGAAACACTGTCACCACTGATAAATCCACCATAATTGAGAATTTCAATAAGCATTTTTCTACGGCTGGCCATGCTTTCCACCTGGCTACTCCTACCCCGGTCAACAGCACTGCACCCCCAACAGCAACTCGCCCAAGCCTTCCCCATTTCTCCTTCTCCCAAATCCATTCTGCTGATGTTCTGAAAGAGCTGAAAAATCTGGACCCCTACAAATCAGCCGGGCTAGACAATCTGGACCCTTTCTTTCTCAAATTATCTGCCGAAATTGTTGCCACCCCTATTACTAGCCTGTTCAACCTCTCTTTCATGTCGTCTGAGATTCCCAAAGATTGGAAAGCAGCTGCGGTCATCCCCCTCTTCAAAGGGAGGGACACTCTTGACCCAAACTGCTACAGACCTATATCTATCCTACCATGCCTTTCTAAGGTCTTCGAAAGCCAAGTCAACAAACAGATTACCGACCATTTCGAATCTAACCATACCTTCTCTGCTATGCAATCTGGTTTCAGAGCTGGTCATGGGTGCACCTCAGCCACGCTCAAGGTCCTAAACGATATCTTAACCGCCATCGATAAGAAACATTACTGTGCAGCCGTATTCATTGATCTGGCCAAGGCTTTCGATTCTGTCAACCACCACATCCTCATCGGCAGACTCGACAGCCTTGGTTTCTCAAATGATTGCCTCGCCTGGTTCACCAACTACTTCTCTGATAGAGTTCAGTGTGTCAAATCGGAGGGTCTGCTGTCCGGACCTCTGGCAGTCTCTATGGGGGTGCCACAGGGTTCAATTCTTGGACCGACTCTCTTCTCTGTATACATCAATGAGGTCGCTCTTGCTGCTGGTGAGTCCCTGATCCACCTCTACGCAGACGACACCATTCTGTATACTTCCGGCCCTTCTTTGGACACTGTGTTAACAACCCTCCAGGCAAGCTTCAATGCCATACAACTCTCCTTCCGCGGCCTCCAATTGCTCTTAAATACAAGTAAAACTAAATCCATGCTCTTCAACCGATCGCTACCTGCACCTACCCGCCTGTCCAACATCACTACTCTGGACGGCTCTGACTTAGAATACGTGGACAACTACAAATACTTAGGTGTCTGGTTAGACTGTAAACTCTCCTTCCAGACCCATATCAAACATCTCCAATCCAAAGTTAAATCTAGAATTGGCTTCCTATTTCGCAACAAAGCATCCTTCACTCATGCTGCCAAACATACCCTTGTAAAACTGACCATCCTACCAATCCACGACTTTGGCGATGTCATTTACAAAATAGCCTCCAATACCCTACTCAACAAATTGGATGCAGTCTATCACAGTGCAATCCGTTTTGTCACCAAAGCCCCATATACTACCCACCATTGCGACCTGTACGCTCTCGTTGGCTGGCCCTCGCTTCATACTCGTCGCCAAACCCACTGGCTCCATGTCATCTACAAGAGCCTGCTAGGTAAAGTCCCCCCTTATCTCAGCTCGCTGGTCACCATAGCATCTCCCACCTGTAGCACACGCTCGAGCAGGTATATCTCTCTGGTCACCCCCAAAACCTATTCTTTCTTTGGCCGCCTCTCCTTCCAGTTCTCTGCTGCCAGTGACTGGAACGAACTGCAAAATTTATCTGAAACTGGAAACACTTATCTCCCTCACTAGCTTTAAGCACCAACTGTCAGAGCATCTTACAGATTACTGCACCTGTACATAGCCCACCTATAATTTAGCCCAAACAACTACCTCTTTCCCAACTGTATTTTATTTATTTATTTATTTTGCTCCTTTGCACCCCATTATTTTTATGTCTACTTTGCACATTCTTCCATTGCAAAACTACCATTCCAGTGTTTTACTTGCTATATTGTATTTACTTTGCCACCATGACCTTTTTTGCCTTTACCTCCCTTCTCACCTCACTTGCTCACATTGTATATAGACTTGTTTATACTGTATCATTGACTGTATGTTTGTTTTACTCCATGTGTATCTCTGTGTCGTTGTATCTGTCAAACTGCTTTGCTTTATCTTGGCCAGGTCGCAATTGTAAATGAGAACTTGTTCTCAACTTGCCTACCTGGTTAAATAAAGGTGAAATAAAAATATGTTGTGATGATGTCTGTGTTGAGATACTAGTTCTCATGTAATTTAGGGAGCATTTCTATGTTATGTTATTATTTTCCTCAAATGGATTATTCTGTGTTCTTAAACATGTGCAAGTTTGTCTTGCAGAATAAAGGTTGTAAACTTAGTTTCAGGAGGGAGAAAATTTACATAAGATAAGGTATTTGACACTGAGGGTATTTTATTTTCTATTTTATTTTAAATATTGAGTATGTAATTAATGTTCTGATTTTCCAGAAGGAACAATGTCCCTGAGAGGGGAATGTGGTAGCAGAATCAGAATCCTTTAGGTAACATTGATAAATAAGTTTATAAATATGTTTTATCCATTTTCATAAGTATGCTTATCAGGCTTGTCTTCATATGTAAACATATATTTTAAACCATGTGAAGGGATGATTGAGGGGGAACCAATTATCTCTTGGCTCCACAATGTCTGTGTGCCAGTCACTCCCTTATTTCCCATTGGGGAGAGGAGGATGGCAGTGTCTGGAACCACTGTATGTTCCCTCTGAGGTTGCCCTTATCTTAACCTAGAGGCTCACTCTTCTCTCTGTGTAGCTTGTCCAGGAGGGGTTGTATTTTTTTATGGGAGTATCTAGAAACTGACAATTGATATGACAAATGCCATTGGATAAGGTAATATTTTGGTTCTAAGTGGTACCAAGAATGTTATAGGAACATAGTTTAGGAGACCAAACTGAACAATAATTTATAGCCAATGCTGTCTGGCTATGTGTGTCTTTGCTATAAAGGATATCAGTTGCCATTTTGTAAGCACTCAGAGAATTCATTTATGGACACTGAACTGATCTGAGAGTCACAGGGCTATGGTGAAGCTCATATAATTAAAGATGGACTTTATGATAACTCTGACATGTGTGTGGTTTGCTCTCTCATGATTTGGTAATACAGGAAATTTCCACGACAAGTGCAAATCTAATCAAATCCAATTGTATTGGTCCTATACACATATTTGCAGATGTTATGACTGATGCAGCGAAATGCTTACGTTCCTAGCTCCAACAGTGCAGTAATACCTAACAATACAAAACAATACACGCAAATCCCCAAAATAAAAATAAAGGAATAAAGAAATATAGAAATATCAGAACAAGCAATATCAGAGTCTGGAAAATACAGTACAAAACATTAGGATTACCTGCTCTTTCCATGACATAGACTGACTAGGTGAATCCAGGTGAAAGCTATGATCACTTATTGATGTCATATGTTCAAACCTCTTCAATCAGTGTAGATGAAGGGGAGGAGATGGGTTAAATATGGATTTTAAGCCTTGAGACAATCTAGACATGGATTGTGAATGTGTGCGATTCAGGGGGTGAATGGGCAAGACCGGTTCTACATTTGACCCGGATCCTGCCGGATGCACCTCTCAGTTTTGGACTGTTTAGTTCCAAACTCCATTTGCCAGGATCCAGTACTTCCCATGACATGAAAAAGGATTTCCAATGTATGCAATGTAACAAGTGTAATGAAAGCAGTCAGAGTTACTTATAGTTGCACCCTCTGTAATTCTCCTGCCCCCTAAGAAACATCATATGAAACCGTGCCTGATATTCTAATAATTGATTAGTGTTGAACCAGCCACGGTATATGGTTTGCGCAACATTGTAGCTTATATAAACCAACCTGTGGCCGTTGCTGTGGTGAGAGAGAGAAGTGTGGCTGTATCTCTCTCAGAACTAGAATGAGATTCACTTTCTATGATCTCTCCCCCTCTCTCTGCTCTGATAGACATGAGCCTGCAACTCTCATCTCTCCAGTGTTGCACTTCATAATTTAGTTCCGTATAGAATCATAGTTGTGCGGAGGAGAATGGAGGTGCTGCAGCACACCTTATGAATTGAAATACATTTGCTAAAGCTATAGAATTACTGTTGAATAATTGAGAATACTGCACCAAGAGTAGGCCTATAATTTAGCCAAAGAGGATCAAAAGCTTTAAAAAAAGACCAAATATGTTATCAACTACCAAATATGGCTATTGAGCAAAGAACATTGCTTGTTTTCTATTGTGCTATTGACTGTACGTTTGTTTATTACATGTGTAACTGTGTTGTTGTTTGTGTCGCACTGCCTTGCTTTATCTAGGCCAGGTCGCAGTTGTAAATGAGAACATGTTCTCAACTAACCTGGTTAAATAAAGGTGAAATTAAAAATAAATTTTAAAAACATTGCTTTAGAAAGTAAAACATGGGAGAGAGAGAGCATCAGCCATCGCCAGTGAGTGAGCTGCACATCATTGGATGAGTCAAGGAAACTGGAAAGCTTTTTTAAGACTATAATTTCCACTTTATATTTTACAATATGTGTGTCTCCACACACCTTGGCCTAGGCTTTTGATGGATTCAAGACAAGGTAATTTTTATGGAGCTCAGATTCTCTGTTTGTCAGTGTCAAAGTAGCCTGTAATTCCGATCATTTGTGAGGTATTAAAATAGATTCTGCTAAAGTCTTCTGAAAAAAAAACCCTCTCAGCTCAATGTTCCTCCCAACTTACAAATGAAGCACTGGGCAAGAGAAAATAGTGCCTTTGAATGGGCTATGGTAGTAGCTGCCAGTCACACGTTTGAATGTGGCAAGATCTGTAACGATGCTGGGTTTTTCACGCTCAGTGTTTCTCGTGTGTATCAAGAATGGTCCACCACCCAAAGGACAGCCAGCCAACTTGACATGGGCCAGCATCCCAGTGGAAATGACATGGGCCAGCATCCCAGTGGAAATGACATGGGCCAGCATCCCAGTGGAAAGCTTTCGACACCTTGTAGAGTTCATACCCTGACAAATAGCTCAGCTAGCGTACTAGAGCACCTGTAGCATACTCCTGGGCTACAATTACCCGGGCCCACGACCGGTCTGTCGATGTCACCGCATGAAGAGGAATAAACAGACTCACCCCATCGCGACGTCCCCCCAAAGGTTAACTCTCTAGCCCTCGCTATCTCCCTGCCTGCTAATTCGGCCTGCTAAGGCTAGCTTGTCTAGCCCGGGCCTACGAACTGTTAGCTTGTTAGCACAGGCCTGCTAACCATCTGAATCACCGCATCCCAAACACTCTGAACCCATTTACTTTCTATCTCTTTTTTATTTTTATTTTGTTTATACCTTCCGGAAACCTGCCTCACCCACTGTGGTACGGAATCGCTGTTACTTTTAATTTTAATTTTATTTTTATGACACACTCAAGAACCTCCAGACGCTAACCAGCTAACTAGCTACAAGCTATTTAGTCATTGTTAGTAAAAAAAAAAAAAAAAAACCTGGATAACACTCGCCAGCCCAGCCCCCCTGCCCCATCCAACGCTGCCCCCTGGACACTGATCTCTTGGCTACATAGCTGACGCACGCTGGACTGCCCATTAATCACGGTACTCCATTCTGCTTGTTTGTTTATCTGTCGGCCCAGTTGCCTAGTCAACGCCATATTACCTGCTGTTTGTTGTGCTAGCTGATTAGCCTCGCCCACTGTTTTTAGCTAGCTTTCTCAATTCAACACCTGTGACTACTGTATGCCTCGCTGTATGTCTCTCTCAAATGTCAATATGCTTTGTATACTGTTGTTCAGGTTAGTTATCATTGTTTTAGTTCACAATGGAGCCCCTAGATCCACTCTGCATACCCCTGTTACCTCCCTTGTCCCTCCTCCAACACATGCGGTGACATCACCCATTACAACCAGCATGTCCAGAGATACAACCTCTCTCATCATCACCCAGTGCCTGGGCTTACCTCCGCTGTACCCGCACCCCACCATACCCCTGTCTGCGCATTATGCCCTGAATATATTCTACCATGCCCAGAAACCTGCTCCTCTTATCCTCTGCCCCCAATGCTCTAGGCGACCAGTTTTGATAGCCTTTAGCCGCACCCTCATACTACTCCTTCTCTGTTCCGCGGGTGATGTGGAGGTAAACCCAGGCCCCGCATGTCCCCAGGTACCCTCATTTGTTGACTTCTGTGATCAAAAAAGTCTTGGTTTTATGCATGTCAACATCAGAAGCCTCCTCCCTAAGTTTGTTTTACTCACTGCTTTAGCACACTCTGCTAACCCTGATGTCCTTGCCGTGTCTGAATCCTGGCTCAGGAAGGCCACCAAAAATTCAGAGATTTCCATACCCAACTATAACATCTTCCGTCAAGATAGAACTGCCAAAGGGGGCGGAGTCGCAGTCTACTGCAGAGATAGCCTGCAAAGTAATGTCATACTTTCCAGGTCCATACCCAAACAGTTTGAACTACTAATTTTGAAAATTACTCTCTCCAGTAACAAGTCTCTCACTGTTGCCGCCTGTTACCGACCCCCCTCAGCTCCCAGCTGTGCCCTGGACACCATTTGTGAATTGATCGCCCCCCATCTAGCTTCAGAGTTCGTTCTGTTAGGTGACCTAAACTGGGATATGCTTAACACCCCGGCAGTCCTACAATCTAAGCTAGATGCCCTCAATCTCACTCAAATCATCAAGGAACCCACCAGGTACAACCCTAACTCTGTAAACAAGGGCACCCTCATAGACGTCATCCTGACCAACTGGCCCTCCAAATATACCTCTGCTGTCTTCAACCAGGATCTCAGCGATCACTGCCTCATCGCCTGTATCCGCCACGGAGCCGCAGTCAAACGACCACCCCTCATCACTGTCAAACGCTCCCTAAAACACTTCTGTGAGCAGGCCTTTCTAATCGACCTGGCCCGGGTATCCTGGAAGGACATTGACCTCATCCCGTCAGTTGAGGATGCATGGTCATTCTTTAAAGGTAACTTCCTCACCATTTTAGATAAGCATGCTCCGTTCAAAAAATGCAGAACCAAGAACAGATACAGCCCTTGGTTCACTCCAGACCTGACTGCCCTCGACGAGCACAAAAACATCCTGTGGCGGACTGCAATAGCATCGAATAGCCCCCGTGATATGCAACTGTTCAGGGAAGTCAGGAACCAATACACGCAGTCAGTCAGGAAAGCTAAGGCCAGCTTCTTCAGGCAGAAGTTTGCATCCTGTAGCTCCAACTCCAAAAAGTTCTGGGACACTGTGAAGTCCATGGAGAACAAGAGCACGTCCTCCCAGCTGCCCACTGCACTGAGGCTAGGAAACACGGTCTCCACTGATAAATCCATGATTATCGAAAACTTCAATAAGCACTTCTCAACGGCTGGCCATGCCTTCCGCCTGGCTACTCCAACCTCGGCCAACAGCTCCACCCCCCCCGTAGCTCCTCACCCAAGCCTCTCCAGGTTCTCCTTTACCCAAATCCAGATAGCAGATGTTCTGAAAGAGCTGCAAAACCTGGACCCGTACAAATCAGCTGGGCTTGACAATCTGGACCCGCTATTTCTGAAACTATCTGCCGCCATTGTCGCAACCCCTATTACCAGCCTGTTCAACCTCTCTTTCATATCGTCTGAGATCCCCAAGGATTGGAAAGCTGCCGCAGTCATCCCCCTCTTCAAAGGGGGAGACACCCTGGACCCAAACTGTTACAGACCTATATCCATCCTGCCCTGCCTATCTAAGGTCTTCGAAAGCCAAGTCAACAAACAGGTCACTGACCATCTCGAATCCCACCGTACCTTCTCCGCTGTGCAATCTGGTGTCCGAGCCGGTCATGGGTGCACCTCAGCTACACTCAAGGTACTAAACGATATCATAACCACCATCGATAAAGGACAGTACTGTGCAGCCGTCTTCATCGACCTCGCCAAGGCTTTCGACTCTGTCAATCACCATATTCTTATCGGCAGACTCAACAGCCTCGGTTTTTCGGATGACTGCCTTGCCTGGTTCACCAATTACTTTGCAGACAGAGTTCAGTGTGTCAAATCGGAGGGCATGCTGTCCGGTCCTCTGGTAGTCTCTATGGGGGTGCCACAGGGTTCAATTCTCGGGCCGACTCTTTTCTCTGTATATATCAATGATGTTGCTCTTGCTGCGGGCGATTCCCTGATCCACCTCTACGCAGACGACACCATTCTATATACTTTCGGCCCGTCATTGGACACTGTGCTATCTAACCTCCAAACGAGCTTCAATGCCATACAACACTCCTTCCGTGGCCTCCAACTGCTCTTAAACGCGAGTAAAACCAAATGCATGCTTTTCAACCGATCGCTGCCTGCACCCGCATGCCCGACTAGCATCACCACCCTGGATGGTTCCGACCTTGAATATGTGGACATCTATAAGTACCTAGGTGTCTGGCTAGACTGCAAACTCGCCTTCCAGACCCACATCAAACATCTCCAATCAAAAATCAAATCAAGAGTCGGCTTTCTATTCCGCAACAAAGCCTCCTTCACTCACGCTGCCAAGCTTACCCTAGTAAAACTGACTATCCTACCGATCCTCGACTTCGGCGATGTCATCTACAAAATGGCTTCCAACACTCTACTCAGCAAACTGGATGCAGTCTATCACAGTGCCATCCGTTTTGTCACTAAAGCACCTTATACCACCCACCACTGCGACTTGTATGCTCTAGTCGGCTGGCCCTCACTACATATTCGTCGCCAGACCCACTGGCTCCAGGTCATCTACAAGTCCATGCTAGGTAAAGCTCCGCCTTATCTCAGTTCACTGGTCACGATGGCAACACCCATCCGTAGCACGCGCTCCAGCAGGTGTATCTCACTGATCATCCCTAAAGCCAACACATCATTTGGCCGCCTTTCGTTCCAGTACTCTGCTGCCTGTGACTGGAACGAATTGCAAAAATCGCTGAAGTTGGATACTTTTATCTCCCTCACCAACTTCAAACATCAGCTATGCGAGCAGCTAACCGATCGCTGCAACTGTACATAGTCTATAGGAAAATAGCCCACCCATTTTCACCTACCTCATTCCCATACTGTTTTTATACTGTTTTTATTTATTTATTTTTCTGCTCTTTTGCACACCAATATCTCTACCTGTACATGACCATCTGATCATTTATCACTCCAATGTTAATCTGCAAAATTGTATTATTCGCCTACCTCCTCATGCCTTTTGCACACATTGTATATAGACTGCCCATTTTTTTCTACTGTGTTATTGACTTGTTAATTGTTTATTCCATTTGTAACTCTGTGTTGTCTGTTCACACTGCTATGCTTTATCTTGGCCAGGTCGCAGTTGCAAATGAGAACTTGTTCTCAACTAGCCTACCTGGTTAAATAAAGGTGAAATAAAAAAAATAAAAAAATAGAGGCAGTTCTGAGTCAAAAGAGGGTGCAACTCATTATTAGGAAGGTGTTCCTAGAGGTTTGTACACTCAATGTAAATATGTATGCAGGCATTATGGACAGTATATGAATAAAAAAGGTGCGTACAGCAGTAGTTATATTGGATGATATATAGTAGTTACTGTATATTGGATGAGACTCAACAGGTTATTTTCATAGGTTAGATCAGCTTTAATATTGCAAATAGATTGTAGCTTCCATCAATGTAATTGTCTGCATCATTTCCAATCCCCCATATACATTTTTGAAAATATATACTGAACGTATGTACATACTGTACAGGCATACCAACATAAACTCATCAAAAAAAGAAACTTTTTAGGACCCTGTCTTTCAATTTTGTTTTGTAAAAATCCAAATAACTTAACAGATCTTCATTATAAAGGGTTTAAACACTGTTTCCCATGCTTGTTCAATGAACCATAAGCAATTAATGAACATGCACCTGTGGAACGGTCGGTAAGACACTAACAGCTTACAGACAGTAGGCAGTGCAGGTCAGTTATGAAAACTTAGGACGATAAAGAGGCCTTTCTACTGACTCTGAAAAAAACAAAAGAAAGATACCCAGGGTCCCTGCTCATCCGCGTGAAAGTGCCTTTGGCATGCTGCAAGGAGGCATGAGGACTGCAGATGTGGCCAGGGCAATAAATTGCAGTGTCCGTACTGTGAGACACCTAAGACAGCGCTACAGGGAGACACAACGGAGAGCTGATCATCCTTGCAGTGGCAGACCACGTGTAACAACACCTACACAGGGTTGGTACATTCGAACATAAAACCTGCAGGACAGGTACAGGATGGCAACAACAACTGCCCGAGTTACACCAGGAACGCACAATCCCTCCATCAGTGTTCAGACTGTGCGCAATAGGCTGAGAGAGGCTGGACTGAGGGCTGATGTCCTCACCAGACATCACCGGCAACAACGTCGCCTATAGCCACAAACCCACCGTCGCTGGATCAGACAGGACTGGCAAAAAAATGCTCTTCACTGATGAGTATTGTCTCACCAGGGGTGATGGTCGGAATCGCGTTTATTGTCGAAGGAATGAGCGTTACACCAAGGCCTGTACTCTGGAGCGGGATCGATTTGGAGGTGGAGGGTCCGTCATGGTCTGGTGCGGTGTGTCACAGCATCATCGGACTGAGCTTGTTGTCATCACAGGCAATCCAACGCTGTGTGTTACAGGGAAGACATCCTCCTCCCTCACATGGTACCCTTCCTGCAGGCTCATCCTGACATGACCCTCCAGCATGACAATACCACCAGCCATACTAATCGTTCTGTGCGTGATTTCCTGCAAGACAGGAATGTCAGTGTTCTGCCATGGCCAGCGAAGAGGCCGGATCTCAATCCCATTGAGCATGTCTGGGACCTGTTGGATCGGAGGGTGAGGGCTAAGGCCATTCCCCCCAGAAATGTCCGGGAACTTGCAGGTGCCTCGATGGAAGAGTTGGGTAACATCTCACAGCAAGAACGGGCAACTCTGGTGCCGTCCATGAGGAGGAGATGCACTGCTGTACTAAATTCAGCTGGTGGCCACACCAGATACGGACAAACTTTTGATTTTGAATCCCCCTTTGTTCAGGGACACATTATTAAATTTCTGTTAGTCACGTGTCTGTGGAACCTGTTCAGTTTATGTCTCAGTTGTTGAATCTTTTTATGTTCATACAAATATTTACACATGTTAATGAACTTTGCTGAAAATAAGTGCAGTTGACAGTGAGAGAGTTTATATACAAAAACTCTACCAGTCAAATGTTTGGCCACATCTACTCATTCAAGGGTTTTTCTTTATGTTTACTATTTTCAATTTGTAGAATAATATTGAAGACATCAAAACTACGAAATAACATATATGGAACCATGTAGTAACCAAAAAAGTGTTAAACAAAATAAAAAATATTTTATATTTCAGGATCTTCAAAGTAGCAACCCTTTGCATTGATGACAGCTTTGCATACTCTTGGAATTCTCTCAACCAGCTTCATGAGGTAGTCACCTTAAATGCATTTCAATTAACAGATGTGCCTTGTTAAAATTAATTTGTGGAATTTCCTTCCTTCCTAACGCGTTTGAGTCAGTTGTGTTTTGACAAGGTAGGGGTGGTATACAGAAGATGGCCCTATTTGGTAAAAGACCAAGTCCTTATTAAGACAAGGACAGCTCAAATAAACAAAGAGAAACAACAGTCCATCATTACTTTAATCTTAAGGATCCACCCTTTTTTTTCAATTTTCTCCTAAAATGTCATACCCAAATCTAACTGCCTGAAGCTCAGGACCTGAAGCAAGGATATGCATATTATTAATACCATTTGAAAGGAAACACTTTGAAGTTTGTGTAAATGTGAAATTAATGCCAGAGAATATAACACATTAGATCTGGTGAGAGATAATACAAGAGAAAGGCCATCATGTATTATTCCAGCCCAGGTGCAATTTTTGCAGCGTATGTGCAAAGTTCTAGACTGATCCAATGACCCATTGTATGTCTGTTCAACATGTTGTATCAAGACTGCCCAAATGTGCCTATTTATTAATACATTTTCAAGTGCATTCCCCTCAATCAATAGCATGGTATTATTTCACTGTAATTGCTACTGTAAATTAGACAGTGCAGTTAGACTAACACCGATCCACCAATCCTGTAGAGGTTTAAGATATGAAAGTCAGTCGATCCCTAAAATTTCAAGAACTTTGAAAGTTTCTTCAAGTGCAGTCGTAAAAACCATCAAGAGCTGTGATGAAACTGGCTCTTATGAGGACCGCCACAGGAAAGGAAGGCCCAGAGTTACCTCTGCTGCAGAGGATAAGTTCATTAGAGTTATTTGCACCTCAGATTGCAGCCCAATAAATGCTTCACAAAGTTCAAATAACAGACATATCTCAATATCAACTGTTCAGAGGAAACTGCGTGAATCAGGCATTCATGGTCAAATTGCTGCAAAGAAACCACTACTAATGGACACCAATAAGAAAAAGAGACTTGCTTTGGCCAAGAAACACGAGCAATGGACATTAAACTGGTGGAAATCTGTCCAAATGTGACATTTTTGGTTCCAACCGCCGTGTCTTTCTGAGACGCAGAGATGGTGAATAGAGGATTTGTATGTGTGGTTCCCATTGTGAAGCATGGAGTGGGAGGTGTGATGGTGTGGGGGTGCTTTGCTGGTGACACTGTCGATGATGCCATCAATCCCCTGAAACGTATCCAGAACGCTGCAGCTACTCCTTCATATACCCCTCCGTATAATCCTCCATATAGCCCTACATATAGCCCTCCATATACCCCTCCATATAGCCCCTCATATTCTCCTCCATATGAACCTCAATATACCCCTACATATAGCCCTCCATATACCCCTCCATATTCCCCTCCCTATACCCCTCATATACCCCTCCATAAATCCCTCATATACTCCTCCATATACCCCTTCATATACCCCTCCATATACCCGTCATATACCCCTCCATATACCCCTCATATGCCCCATTCATATAGCTCTCCGTATAACATTCTGTATACCCCTCCATATAGCCATCCAAATACTCCTCCATATACCATTCCATTTAGCCCTCTATATAGCCCTCAATATAACCCTCCATATACCCCTTCATATAGCCCTCCATATAGCCCTCCATATAACCCTCCATATACAACTCCATATACTCCTCCATATAACCCTCCATATACCCCTCTATGTACTCCTCCATATAGCCCTACATATACTCCTCCATATACCCCTCCAATTACTCCTCCATATACCCATCATATAATCCTCCATATTCTCCTCCATATGAACCTCCATATACCCCTCATGTACTCCTCCATATAGCCCTCCATATACCCCTCCATGTAGCCCTCCACATACCCCTCATATTCTCCTCCATATGAACCTCCATATACCCCTACATATAGCCCTCCATATACTCCTACATATACTCCTCCATATAGCTCTCCATGTACTCCTTATTTACACTCCATTTTGCCCTCATGATACCCCTCTATGTACCCCTCATTTACACTCCATATAGCCCCTCATATACTCATCCATATAGCCCTCCATATACTACTCCAGAAAGCCCTCCATATAGCACTCCATATACCCCTATATATAGCCCTCCAAATACTGCTCCATATAACCCTCCATATACCCCTCCTTATACTCCTCCATACAGCCCTCCATTTAGCCCTCCATATACTCCTCCATACAGCCCTCCATTTAGCCCTCCATATAGCCAATCTTATACCCCTCTGTATACCCCTCCATATAGCCCTCCAGCTACCTCTCATATACTCCTCCATATACCCTTTTATAAAGCCTTCCATGTACCCATCCAGGAACCCCTCCATATAGCCCTCCATATACCCCTCCATGTACCCCTCCATGGACCCCTCCAGGAACCCCTCCATATAGCCCTCCATATACCCCTCCATGTACCCCTCCAGATACTCTTCCATATATCCCTCCATATACTCCTCCATATATCCCTCCATATACCCCTCCATGTACCCCTCCATATATCCCTCCATATACCCCTCCATGTACCCCTCCATATATCCCTCCATATACCCCTCCAGATACTCATCCATATAGCCCTCCATATACTACTACAGAAAGCCCTCCATATAGCACTCCATATACCCCTATATATAGCCCTCCAAATACTGCTCCATATAACCCTCCATATACCCCTCCTTATACTCCTCCATAGAGCCCTCCATTTAGCCCTCCATATACTCCTCCATATACCCCTCATACACCCCTCCTTATACTCCTCCATACAGCCCTCCATTTAGCCCTCCATATAGCCAATCTTATACCCCTCTGTATACCCCTCCATATAGCCCTCCAGCTACCTCTCATATACTCCTCCATATACCCTTTTATAAAGCCTTCCATGTACCCGTCCAGGAACCCCTCCATATAGCCCTCCATATACCCCTCCATGTACCCCTCCATGGACCCCTCCAGGAACCCCTCCATATAGCCCTCCATATACCCCTCCATATACCCCTCCATGTACCCCTCCAGATACCCTTCCATATATCCCTCCATATACTCCTCCATATATCCCTCCATATACCCCTCCATGTACCCCTCCATATATCCCTCCATATACCCCTCCATGTACCCCTCCATATATCCCTCCATATACCCCTCCAGATACTCATCCATATACCCCTCCTTATACTCCTCCATAGAGCCCTCCATTTAGCCCTCCATATACTCCTCCATATACCCCTCATACACCCCTCCTTATACTCCTCCATACAGCCCTCCATTTAGCCCTCCATATAGCCAATCTTATACCCCTCTGTATATCCCTCCATATAGCCCTCCAGCTACCTCTCATATACTCCTCCATATACCCTTTTATAAAGCCTTCCATGTACCCGTCCAGGAACCCCTCCATATAGCCCTCCATATACCCCTCCATGTACCCCTCCATGGACCCCTCCAGGAACCCCTCCATATAGCCCTCCATATATCCCTGCATGTACCCCTCCAGGAACCCCTCCATATAGCCCTCCATATACCCCTCCATATATCCCTGCATGTACCCCTCCAGATACCCTTCCATATATCCCTCCATATACTCCTCCATATAGCCCTCCATATACTCCTCCATGTACCCCTCCATGTACCCCTCCATGGACCCCTCCAGGAACCCCTCCATATAGCCCTCCATATACCCCTCCATATATCCCTGCATGTACCCCTCCAGATACCCTTCCATATATCCCTCCATATACTCCTCCATATATCCCTCCATGTACCCCTCCATGTACCCCTCCATATACCCCTCCATGTACCCCTCCATATATCCCTCCAGATACCCCTCCAGATACCCTTCCATGTATCCCTCCATGTACCCCTCCATATATCCCTCCATGTACCCTTCCATATACCCCTCCATGTACCCCTCCATGTACCCCTCCATGTACCCCTCCATGTACCCCTCCATATATCCCTCCATCAACCCCTCCATGTACCCCTCCATATATCCCTCCAGATACCCTTCCATATACCCCTCCATGTAACCCTCCATGTACCCCTCCATGTACCCCTCCATATATCCCTCCATCAACCCCTCCATGTACCCCTCCATGTACCCCTCCATATATCCCTCCAGATACCCCTCCAGATACCCTTCCATATATCCCTCCATATACCCCTCCATGTACCCCTCCATGTACCCCTCCAGATACCCCTCCATATACCCCTCCATATACCCCTCCATGTACCCCTCCATATATCCCTCCATCAACCCCTCCATGTACCCCTCCAGATACCCTTCCCTATATCCCTCCATATACTCCTCCATATATCCCTCCATATATCCCTCCATATGTCCCTCCATATACTTCTCCATATATCCCTGCATATAGCCCTCCATATATCCCTCCATATACTCCTCCATATATCCCTCCATATACTCCGCCATATATCCCTGCATATACTCCTCCATATATCCCTCCATATACTCCTCCATATATCGCTCCATATACTCCTCCATATATCCCTCCATATACTCCTCCATATATCCCTCCAGATACCCTTCCATATATCCCTCCAGATACCCTTCCATATATCCCTCCATATACTCCTCCATATATCCCTCCAGATACCCTTCCATATACTCCTCCATATACCCCTCCAGATACCCTTCCATATACCCTTCCATATATCCCTCCATATACTCCTCCATATACTCCTCCATATACCCCTCCAGATACCCTTCCATATATCCCTCCATATACTCCTCCATATACCCTTTTATAAAGCCTTCCATGTACCCGTCCATGAACCCCTCCATATAGCCCTCCATATACCCCTCCATGTACCCCTCCATGTACCCCTCCATGTACCCCTCCATGTACCCCTCCATGTACCCTTCCATATATCCCTCCATAATATATGCCATTTAGCAGACGCTTTTATCCAAAGCCACTTACAGTCATGTGTGCATACATTCTACATATGGGTGGTCCCGGGAATCGAACCCACTACCCTGGCGTTACAAGCGCCATGCTCTACCAACTGAGCTACCATATACTCCTCCATATACCCTTTTATAAAGCCTTCCATGTACCCGTCCAGGAACCCCTCGATATACCCCTCCATGTACCCCTCCATATACCCCTCCATGTACACCTCCAGATACCCTTCCATATATCCCTCCATATACTCCTCCATATATCCCTCCATATAGCCCTCAATATATCCCTCCATGCAACCCTCCATGTACCCCTCCAGATACCCTTCTATATAGCCCTCCATATACTCCTCCATATTCCCCTCGATATATCTCTCCATATACTCCTCCATATAGCCCTCCATTTACCCCTCCATATACTAATTCATATACCCCTCCATATACTCCTCCAAATTCCCCTCCATATACACCTCCATATACCCTTCCATATAGCCCTCAATATACCCCTCATATACTCCTCCATATACTCTTCCATATACCCCTCATATACTCCTCCATATACTCTTCCATATAGCCCTCCATATACCCCTCCTTATACGCCTCATTTACCCTCCATATAGTCCTCCATTTAGCCCTTCATGCAGCCAATCCTATACCCCTCTGTACACCCCTCCATATAGCCCTCCAGCTACCCCTCATATACTCCTCCATATACCCTTTTATACAGTCTTCCATGTACTCGTCCAGGAACCCCTCCATATAGCCCTCCATGTACCCCTCCATGTACCCCTCCATGGACCCCTCCAGATTCCCTTCTATATAGCTCTCCAAATAGCCCTCCATATACTCCTCCATATGCTCCTCCATATACCCTTTAATACAGCCTTCCATATATCCCTCCTTATACCCCTCCATATAGCCCTCCATATAGCCCTCATATACTCCTCCATATACTCCTCCTATACTCTCCATATACTCCTCCATATACCCCTCCATTTAGCCCTCCATATAGCCCTCCATATAGCCAATCCTATACCCCTCTGTATACCCCTCCATATAGACCTCCAGATACCTCTCATATACTCCTCCATATACCCCTCCATGTACTCCCCCATATACCCCTCCATTTACTCCTCCATACACCCCTCCATACATCCCTCCATATACTTCTCCATATACTCCTCCATATACTCCTCCATATACTCCTCCATATACCCCTCCATGTACTCCTCCATATACTCTTCCATAAAGCCCTCCATATACTCCTCCATAAAGCCCTCCATATACTCCTCCATATACCCCTCCATATACTCCTACAAATACCCCTCCATATGCTCCTCATATACCCCTCCATATAGCCCTCCATATAGCCCTCATATACTCCTCCATATACTCCTCCATATACTCTCCATATACTCCTCCATATACCGCTCCATATAGCCCTCCATATAGCCAATCCTATACCCCTCTGTATACCCCTCCATATAGCCCTCCAGATACCTCTCATATACCCCTCCATATATCCCTCCATTTACCCCTCCATAAAGCCCTCCAGATACCCTTCTATATATCCATCCATGTACCCCTCCATGTACTCCTCCAGATACCCTTTTATACAGCCCTCCATGTACCCTTCCAGGAACCCCTCTATATAGCCCTCCATATACCCCTGCATATACCCCCCCATATAGCCCTCTATATACCCCTCCATATACCCCCCCGTATAGCCCTCTGTGTACCCCTCCGTGTACCCCTCCATATTGCCCTCCAGATAGCTCTCCAGATAACCTTCATATAGCCCTCCATATACCCCTCCAGATACTCCTCCATATACACTCCAAATAGGCATAATAAGTCAAACTCTGTAGAATTGTGCTTTGAAAGCCCCCCCCTCCATATACTGATTGCCCCCCCCAATATCTTCACCACAAATTCTCCCTTGCAGCAAATATAATCCGCACTGTGCTTTTTTGTGCAGAATTAGTAGGATACATTGTAATCGATAATCATGGATTATTTTTGGTCTGTCTAGGCCACCGTCTTCTCATAAGACCTGACATGATAGTTCTACTGTCTTCGGGTGGGTGAGGAGAGTGGAGAGAATGGTCCTGTGTGGCTCAGTTGGTAGAGTATTGTGCTCAAATGCCAGAGTTGTGGGTTCAATAGCAAAGTTATTCTTAGTCCTTATTGTTATTCACTGTGTAGTTATTCCTCATGTCACTATTTCCATTTTATAAATGTTTTATCTTCATCTTTAACTCTGCATTGTTGGAAAAGGACCCGTAATAAGTATAATACTGTTATACTTATTAATACTATTATTAATTAACTATTAATTAACTATTATTAATACTGACAAATACAATTTTATTTTATTTGAAAAAGTATGAAAATGTTTGCTCTGTATAAGAATGTCAAACGTAGAGACCGGGTCTTAGGGGACCGAACATCTCCATTCCACTGAGGTATACTGGGAAATCAGAAAAGTACCATGTGACATTTCCCCAAATAATATCCTGCTCATCACGCTTTAATAGGGAATGCATTTTGCTAAACCAATACCCATGATAGTACATTGAAGCTTCTCTGTACTCCAGACGACTGTCTCTCAGCTTGAACAATCGGTGTCACTGCTTCTCTTCCTGACTTTGAGCTGCTCTTGCTTGCATACTGTGAGGTATTTCTAGGCAAGTTGGCGTGTCGCCTATCTTTAGGCTCATACTGTATATCATCCAGAGCCTCTCTGTAAGACCCCTGGGAATTGATGAGGACATCTTTCACAAGGAAAGAGCAACGTGGTACAGCTTATGAAGTCACCATGACTCCCTTTGACTCCCATGTTCCAGCTGACGTAATACTCATCCACCAATCATTTACAGCACTTAGGGGCCGATACTGGAAAATGCCAACAAGAGCGAAGAGTTGGGGTATACATTCTGATGACAGTTTTACAGCAGCTAAATTCACTTAGCATTAAATTCCCCCCTCGTAGACAACATGTAGCTGACTGAAAACTTCTCTTCTGTTCTGAGTTGAGAGTGGGAAAAAAAGGCAAGTTAAATTTAGGGTTTAATTTCCCTAACATCATTGCTTTGCTCAGTAAATTTACTACGTTTCTCAATTTGAATTAGTCCAGGGAGAACTGCTTGGAGAGAGAGAGAGAGAGAGAGAGAGAGAGAGAGAGAGAGAGAGAGAGAGAGAGAGAGAGAGAGAGAGAGAGAGAGAGAGAGAGAGAGAGAGAGAGAGAGAGAGAGAGAGAATGCAGCAGTTGATATATATATATCAATGCGGTGTGGACACTAATGCAAATGCACAAATGCGATCGATATTGCTGTGCTTGCTTTTCTTGACAAGTTCCAATTTACCCACTGCATGCTAAGAGTCTGTGTCAAGATTTGAATAAAAAGCCCAAGCAAATTTGTATTTTCTCCAAAAAAGCTCATGAATACATTATAATTTCATTGCTGAGACCATTCATTAGGCCATCATTGTGTACCCCTTTTCCAATTTACAGTTACGTAAGCACAGTAACACAGCAATAGCCAATAAACAATATACTGTACATTGAATGAAGTTATATATATAGTTCTTAACCAGGCAAACACAACATTGAGAACTCTATCCATGTTCAATGAATTATTTCCCAGAGGAGACTGAGAAAGCTAATTCATCCATCGAAACTGACCTCCTACATCCAGCACAGCAGAATGTCATCACCAATCCGTCTCACAAATCAACCCCCAAAGCCTCATAACCCATTAGGAAGTTCATCCTGCTGATCATATATTACCATGATTACATCCACAAGAGATATGAATCATACTCCACCCAGGGCAAAAGTCATGTGGGATGTCACTGGAGCTAATGTCTCCTATATTTTCCATCAAAGTCTGGCTAATCCAAGCAAACAGTGACCCTTGGCCCGTGGGTGGCCTCAGAGAAACGGAGTTTGAGGGGCCTCCTACTGTAAGACTGGTAATTAGTGCTGTGAGCAAAGGGAAACTTCCAGACTTGATCCCCCAGAGTGAGAGAGAGACTGACGGCAGACCCTAAGACTCGTGGCTGCATGAGCGTGTGGTTGGATAAGCCTTGGAGGATCATGTTAGCCAAAGAGAGAGAGAGATAAATTGATATCTAGATAAAGAGAGAACGATACAAAGAGAGAGAGAGAGAGAGAGAGAGAGAGAGAGAGAGAGAGAGAGAGAGAGAGAGAGAGAGAGAGAGAGATCGTATTGGTTGCATACACATATTTTGCAGATGTTATCACAGATGCAGAGAAATGCTTATGTTTGAAATACAGTACAGTTATACCTACAAATACAAAATAATGCAAATCCCCAAAATAAAAAAATACTTTACCAAAAATATGTGTACACCTGCTCGTCTGACCTTTCATTCTATAATCATGGGCATCAATAAGGAGTTGGTCCCCCCTTTGCTGCTATAACAGCCTTCACTCTTCTGGGAAGGCTTTCCACTAGATGTTGGAACATTGCTGCGGGGACTTGCTTCCATTCAGCCACAAGAGCATAAGTGAGGTTGGGTACTGATGTTTGGTAATTAGGCCTGGCTCGCAGTCAGCGTTCCAATTCAACCCAAATGTGTTCAATGGGGTTGAGGTCAGGGCTCTGTGCAGGCCAGTCAAGTTCTTCCACACCAATCTCGACAAACCATTTCTGGATGGACCTCACTGTGTGCACAGGGGCGTTGTCATGCTGAAAAAGGAAAGGGCCTTCCCCAAATTGTTGCCACAAATGTGGAAGCACAGAATTGTAAAAAATGTCATTTTATTCAGTTAACCCGAACCATGAAAAACAACCCCAGACCATTATTCCTCCTCCACCAAACATTAGTTGGCACTATGCATTCAGGCAGGTAGCATTTTCCTGCATTCGCCAAACCCAGATTTGTCATGCCCTGATCTGTTTCACCTGTCCTTGTGCTTGTCTCCACCCCCCTCCAGGTGTCGCCCATCTTCCCCATTATCCCCTGGGTACTTAAACCTATATTCTCGGTTTGTCTGTTGCCAGTTTGTCTTGTTTGTCAAGTCTACCTGCGTTCCCGAGTCAATCTATTTCTCGCCCTCCTGGAATTGACCCTTTCCTGTCCTGACTGAGCCCGCCTGCCTGACCCCTCTGCCTGCCCCTGAGCCTGCCTGCCTGACCCCTCTGCCTGCCCCTGAGCCTGCCTGCCTGACCCCTCTGCCTGCCCCTGAGCCCGCCTGCCTGACCCCTCTGCTTGCCCCTGAGCCTGTCTGCCTGACCCCTCTGCCTGCCCCTGAGCATGCCTGCCTGCCTGACCCCTCTGCCTGCCCCTGAGCCTGCCTGCCCCCTCTGCCTGCCCATGAGCCTGCCTGCCTGCCCCCTCTGCCTGCCCCTGAGCCTGCCTGCCTGACCCCTCTGCCTGCCCCTGAGCCTGCCTGCCTGACCCCTCTGCCTGCCCCTGAGCCTGCCTGACCCTCCTGCCTGCCCCTGAGCCTGCCTGCCTGACCCCTCTGCCTGCCCCTGAGCCTGCCTGCCTGACCCCTCTGCCTGCCCCTGAGCCTGCCTGCCTGACCCCTCTGCCTGCCCCTGAGCCTGCCTGCCTGACCCCTCTGCCTGACCCTGAGCCTGCCTGACCCCTCTGCCTGCCCCTGAGCCTGCCTGACCCCTCTGCCTGCCCCTGAGCCTGCCTGCCTGACCCCTCTGCCTGACCCTGAGCCTGCCTGACCCCTCTGCCTGCCCCTGAGCCTGCCTGCCCCCTCCGCCTGCCCCTGAGCCTGCCTGCCTGACCCCTCTGCCTGCCCCTGAGCCTGCCTGCCCCCTCTGCCTGCCCCTGAGCCTGCCTGCCTGACCCCTCTGCCTGCCCCTGAGCCTGCCTGACCCCTCTGCCTGCCCCTGAGCCTGCCTGAGCCCTCTGCCTGCCCCTGAGCCTGCCTGCCTGACCCCTCTGCATGCCCCTGAGCCTGCCTGCCTGACCCCTCTGCCTGCCCCTGAGCCTGCCTGCCTGACCCCTCTGCATGCCCCTGAGCCTGCCTGACCCCTCTGCCTGCCCCTGAGCCTGCCTGCCTGACCCCTCTGCCTGCCCCTGAGTCTGCCTGACCCCTCTGCCTGCCCCTGAGCCTGCCTGCCTTACCCCTCTACCTGCCCCTGAGCCTGCCTGCCTGACCCCTCTGCCTGCCCCTGAGCCTGCCTGACCCCTCTGCCTGCCCCTGAGCCTGCCTGACCCCTCTACCTGCCCCTGAGCCTGCCTGCCTGACCCCTCTGCCTGCCCCTGAGCCTGCCTGACCCCTCTGCCTGCCCCTGAGCCTGCCTGACCCCTCTGCCTGCCCCTGAGCCTGCCTGCCTGACCCCTCTGCCTGCCCCTGAGCCTGCCTGCCTGACCCCTCTGCCTGCCCCTGAGCCTGCCTGCCTGACCCCTCTGCCTGCCCCTGAGCCTGCCTGACCCCTCTGCCTGCCCCTGAGTCTGCCTGACCCCTCTGCCTGCCCCTGAGCCTGCCTGACCCCTCTGCCTGCCCCTGAGCCTGCCTGCCTGACCCCTCTGCCTGACCCTGAGCCTGCCTGACCCCTCTGCCTGCCCCTGAGCCTGCCTGCCCCCTCCGCCTGCCCCTGAGCCTGCCTGCCTGACCCCTCTGCCTGCCCCTGAGCCTGCCTGCCCCCTCTGCCTGCCCCTGAGCCTGTCTGCCTGACCCCTCTGCCTGCCCCTGAGCCTGCCTGTCCCCTCTGCCTGCCCCTGAGTCTGCCTGCCTGACCCCTCTGCCTGCCGCTGAGCCTGCCAGACCCCTCTGCCTGCCCCTGAGCCTGCCTGACCCTCTCTGCCTGCCCCTGAGCCTGCCTGCCTGACCCCTCTGCATGCCCCTGAGCCTGCCTGCCTGACCCCTCTGCCTGCCCCTGAGCCTGCCTGCCTGACCCCTCTGCCTGCCCCTGAGCCTGCCTGCCTGACCCCTCTGCCTGCCCCTGAGCCTGCCTGACCCCTCTGCCTGCCCCTGAGCCTGCCTGCCTGACCCCTCTGCCTGCCCCTGAGCCTGCCTGACCCCTCTGCCTGCCCCTGAGCCTGCCTGACCCCTCTGCCTGCCCCTGAGCCTGCCTGACCCCTCTGCCTGCCCCTGAGCCTGCCTGCCTGACCCCTCCGCCTGCCCCTGAGCCTGCCTGACCCCTCTGCCTGCCCCTGAGCCTGCCTGCCTGACCCCTCTGCCTGCCCCTGAGCCTGCCTGCCTGACCCCTCTGCCTGCCCCTGAGCCTGCCTGACCCCTCTGCCTGCCGTCCTGTACCTTTTCCCCACCACTCTGGATTATCGAGCCCTGCCTGCCTTGACCTGTCGTTTACCTGCCCCCTTTGCTGTAATAAACATTGTTACTTCAACACAGTCTGCATTTGGGTCTGACCTGAAACGTGATACGATTAGTCCGTTGGACTACCAGATGGTGAAGCGTGATTCATCATTCCAGAGAACACATTTCCACTGTCCAATGGTGGCGTTCTTTACATCACTTTACAGCTGCTCGGGCCTTTGAAAACCAATTCATGAAGCTATCGACAAACTGTTCTAGTGCTGACGTTGCTTCCAGAGGCAGTTTGGAACTTGGTAGTGAGTGTTGCAACTGAGGACAGACTATTTTGAAGCGTTACGCGCTTCAGCACTCAGCGGTCCCATTCTGAGAGCTTGTTTGGCCTACCACTTAACAATTGAGCCATTGTTGCTCCTAGACATTTCCACTTCACAATAATCTAGTAGGGCAGACATTTTACGAACTGACTTGTTTGAAATGTGGCATCCTATGACGGTGCCACGTAGAAAGTCACTAAGCTCTTCGGTAAGGCCATCCTACTGCCAATGTTTGTCTATGGAGATTGCATAGCTGTATGCTTGATTCCATGCACCTGTCAACAGCGGGGTGTGGCTGAAATAGCCGAATCCACTCATTTCAAGGGGTGTCCACATACTTTGCAAAGATAGTGTATATGATGGTGTGTATAGACATTATGTACATTATATGGAGAGAAAAACTGTGTACAACAGCAGTGATATAGGATGAGCCTTGACTAGAATACAGTATATACTGTACATATGAAGTGGGTAAAACAGTATAAGTGGGTAAAAAATCCGGGTAGAATCCTGGGTGATAGCCGGCTAGTAACAGTGCATGGCAGGTTATTGGGTTGAGGCCAGCTAGTGGTGACTGTTGAACAGTCTGATGGCCTGGAGATAAAAGCTGCTTTTCAGTCTCTCGGTCCCAGCTTTGATGCACCTGTACTGTCTCTGCCTTCTAGATTGTAGAAGGGTGAACAGGCCGTAGCTCGGGTGGCTGAGGTCCTTTAGGATAAACTGTGGCACCGGGTGCTGTAGATGTCCTGGAGGGCAGGCAGTGTGTCCCCAGTGATGCGTTGGGCTGACCCTACCACACTCTGGAGAGCCCTGAGGTTGCAGACGGTGAAATTGCTGTACCAGGCGGTGATACAGCCGACAGGATGCTCTTAATGGTTGATTTGTAGAAGTTTGTGAGGGTCTTAGGGGCCAAGCCAAATTTCTTCAGCCTCCTGAGGTTGAAGAGGCGCTGTTGCGCCTTCTTCACCTCACTGCCTGTGTGTATGGAGCATTTCAACTGCGGCCCCATTGATGTGAATGGGGACATGCTCTCTCTGCTGTCTCCTGAAGTCCAGCTCCTTAATTCTTTGGACGATAAGGGAGAGATGATTTTCCCGGCATCCCTCTGCAGAGAGATACAGAGAGAAAGAAATATATATATATATATATATATATATATATATATATATAGAGAGAGAGAGAGAGAGAGAGAGAGAGAGAGAGAGAGAGAGAGAGAGAGAGAGAGAGAGAGAGAGAGAGAGACATACAGAGCGCGAGAGAGAGAGGGGCAGATAGATCTAGAGAGAGAAAGAGAGAGAGCAATACAGAGACATGAAGAGAAAAAGAGAGAGAGATGCAGAGAGAGAGAGATGCAGAGAGAGAGAGATACAGAGAGAGAGAGAGATATGCAGAGAGAGAGAGAGAGAGAGAGAGAGAGAGAGAGAGAGAGAGAGGGAACAGAGTGGCAGAATACCTGACCACTGTGACCCCAAATTAATAAATTCCTTGACTATGTACACTCTCAGTGAGCATAGCCTGGTTTTTAAGAGAAGCCTTAACAAATAAAGGAGAGCCACACACTCTAGGAGCTCAGATGCAAAAATATTTATGTCCAACGTTTCGACAGGCAAGCTGTCTTCATCAGGGTATAATGACAAAAACGCAGGATGACTCATTTATATAGTGTCAAACGACACACACAGGTGTCTGTAATCATGGCCGGGTTGGGCCTGATATAATATAATAAATAATAATATATGCCATTTAGCAGACGCTTTTATCCAAAACGACTTACAGTCATGTGTGCATATATTCTACGTATGGGTGGTCCCGGGGATTGAACCCACTACCCTGGCATTACAAGCGCCATGCTCTACCAACTGAGCTACAGAAGGACCACTATCATTGGTTAATTCTCATATATTAAAATAGCATACAAAAAACATAAATGGATAGCGTACGATCATAGATACAATTTGGCTACATAAGCCTACAAACATTTACAATAGCAAAATCACAAGAATCACAAGAATGGCTTCAGATTAAAGTCTACGTTGAGACCGAAGGGAGCAAGGGTCTTTAAATTAAAGATCCAGACAGCCTCTCATTTCAACAATAAATTGTCGAGTTCATCCCCTCTCCTAGGGAGGGTGAAATGTTCGATGCCAATATAAAGTAGAGACGAAATCGTCACTACTTTCTTCCAAAAAGTGGGCCGCAACTGGGTAAGTCGAGTTTTTGCACCTAATGGTGCTACGATGCTCTGAGATACGTACTTTTAAATCACACTTTGTTTTACCCACATCATTTTTACCACAAAGACAAGTTATAAGATAAATAACTGCCTTAGTGGAACACGTAATAACACCTTTGATTGGGATCTGTTTCCCTTTTTGGGGATGTTGAAGGATCTATTTAAGTGCCATTGCATTGAGCACAGCCATTACATTTGTAGTTTCCATCCAGTGGGGGCGCAAATACACGCTGTGCAGGGATATCTTGGGGTGGTAAATCAGAGTTACCATTTGATCGCTGAGGTTTCTGTCCCGCCAGAATACGACCAAGGGAAGGTCCCGAAAACACATTCCCGATACTATCATCTGATCTTAGAATGTGCCAATGTTTGTGAATGATTCCCTTAATTTGTTCAGAGTACTTTGAATAGCGGGTAGTTAGAACGCAAGAATGCTTATTTTTGCAAGACTGACCTTGAAAAAGGTCATGTCTCGTGTTGTTTCGAATTTTCTCAATGGCAGTATTAGTCTGAACATTTTTGTACCCCCTCTCCTTGAATTTCTTTGCATCTCAGCCATATTTCTGTCGAAATCTGATGTTTTTTTTACAAATTATTTTGATTTTGGCTGTAGGGCAAACTCTTTTCCAAGGGAAGTGGGTGACACTATCAGTCCTCAACAAACTGTTAGGATCAGTAGGTTTACCTGTAAATGTTTGTATGCTTCTGTAGCCAAATTGTATCTACCAGTGAAGCACAGACAACATTGTAAATGTATTCATTTTCCCTTTCATACTTCAACTACTTGCACATTGTTACAACACTGTATATATTATCACATTTATTTTATAACTTTTGTGAATGTAATGTTTGCTAATGTTTCCTTTGTTTATTTATCTTTTGTTTATTGTCTATTCCATTTGCTTTGGCAATGTAAACATATGTTTCCCATGCCAATAATGCCCCTTAAATTGAAAATGTAATTGAATTGAGAAAGAGAAGAGAGAGAGAGAGAGAGAGAGAGAGAGGAGTACAAAGTCACTGCACTTATGCATCCATCAAAACATTCAGCTAATTTGTGTGATATCAGATGTATTTAGCGCACACTCGCTCACATGCTTATACAGCATCCTCACACGCCTTTCAAAAGAACTGAAGTATTTTCATGAGAAACATATGGAAACTGTATTTATGCATACACACATGCAAACAGAAATCTGAACCAAACAGGCAGAAATAAATAAATCCCATTTAAATATACTCACTATGTCTTTCTTAGTGCATGGGCTTGTGTATGACTGAGTGTGTGTGTGTGTGTGTGTGTGTGTGTGTGTGTGTGTGTGTGTGTGTGTGTGTGTGTGTGTGTGTGTGTGTGTGTGTGTGTGTGTGTGTGTGTGTGTGTGTGTGTGTGTGTGTGTGTGTGTGTGTGTGTGTGTGTGTGTGTGTGTGTGTATGAATGTATGTTTGTGCATGCCTGTGTGTGTGTGCCTGTGTGTGTGGCAGGTACTCAGATGTTCTGTAGTCCGAGGGCATCTTGTGCTGTGCTGGGTTACGTCATGCTTCCACTGACTATAATGAATCAATGGTGAATGGATCGAGGTGCCAGAAATTGCTGACATTATGAAGCGTGGTGTGCTCCTGGCCAGTAAATCTCACAGAGCCCAGAAATAAATGATCAACCATTTATGTAGGGGAAAGCAGTCTCCCATCCTCTAGCTAACACGCAAAATTGCATAAATGTGCGCGCGCACACACACACATCTCCATGATTATTTGTATGTGGCCATACCTCTCATCTCCAACTGACTGGTTTGTATGTAACACCGTAAGGTGGTCATTTACCATCCTCTGTTTACAAGCTTTGAGGGAGGCTTTTATCATAATGCACCAATACAACATGGGGTGCTGGGGCGGAAAAGACACTTACTGGCAGACATTACTATGATGAAAGACTATTTGGACACAGAGATATATGATTGTTTCCTGCATGTCCTGCCTGTCCCCAAGCGAATAGTGCACAGAGAATCAGTCATCAGCCATTTTTCAGATTTGGAAAAAATAATGTAGAGGTTTGACAATATTATGCATACTTTTGTATGATTTTGTGTGGATGTATTTATTATCCCTTGTCAAAAGGTGACTAAACAATGATAAGTGACATATAAATATGTTATTTGTGGAACTTGTAAATCAGAAGTGTTGAAGACCATAATATTATGCAGACATAGTATAAAGTGTTAACTAAACCAGTCAGCCAGACTACTGAAAAGCCTACCCACCATAGCCAACGCTCCCCTGCACTCCCCTATACTCAGTGGTGGAAAAAGTGCCCATCGTCATATGTGAGTAAAATTAAAGATACCTTAATAGAAAATGACTCAAGTAAAAGTGAAAGAAACCCATTAAAATGCTACTTGCATAAAAGTCTGACTGTATTCAGTACAGAGGCAACAGAGGGAGAAGGGTAAGCGTGCCTTTCTCATTGTGGACCAACTCTTTATAGAGGGACAGATATTCCGAGACAATCTATTCCATAACACCATGGCTGTACTAAATTCTAAAGGGACTTCAGGTTACGAAAAAAAGGAAGTATGGGAACTGTAAAAATATCAGAACACTATGAAGTGGATATTTTTTTATTTTTTTATTTCACCTTTATTTAACCAGGTAGGCAAGTTGAGAACAAGTTCTCATTTACATTTGCGACCTGGAATATGGAATATATGAACACACACATACTCAAAAATGCTCGCTTACACATACGGACTTATACATACTTACACACACCTGATCTCGCTCTATTCTCTCACTCTCTCTTTCTCTCTTTAAGACTGAGAACAGTATCTCATTGTGGTAAGGGGTGAAATAAGTATAGCCAGTTATAATTGTGAGTGTTTAGCAGATTATAATAAAAGAAGATCAGTCTTTACGTGGCAAAAAGAAAAGGAATTTAACATATACTATTTACAGGAAATTCACTCTACATCCTTAGATGAAGTTGCGTGGAAAAAGGAATGAGGTGTTGAGAATAATTTTCTGTCACGGACAAAGGGAACTCAAAAGGTCTGATGATATTAATTATTAACAAAAATGTTGATCTGAAAGTGCAAATAGTCAGGAATGATTCGCAAGGAAGGTGGATTTTTTAAAATGAAAGTGGACGAAAAAGAGATTCGGATCATTAATCTATATGGTCCAAATCAGGATGATCCATACGTCTTCGAAAACATTTATGCCAATGTATTTAACACAAATGATCAAATCATTATGGTAGGAATCAATAACACAGTGTTAAGTACCTCAATGAACCGTAAAGGTAATAACTCTACAAACGATCATCACCATGCCCTTAAGGAAATCACAAATATTATGGACACATTAGAAAGAGTGGACATTTGGAGACTAAAAAACGCCGACCTAGTGAGATATACAAGGAGGAGACTTAATCAAGCTCGTTGTCTTGACTACTTTCTTGTCTCTTTCTCTCTTGCATCAAAGGTTAAAAACGTTTTAATAGGAGACAGAATGTGATTGGATCAATAACATTCCCTTAACACTTGGATGAAGATATTGGACATTTAATCAAAGTTTACTGGAGGACAACTTATTTTTAACGAAGACAAAATAATGTATAACTGAATTTTCCAGTATCATATAAGTTCAGCAAATCGCCTTATTGTTTGGAATACCTTTAAATGTACCTTCAGAGGTCATTCAATTCAATATCATCAATAATAAAAAAGCAGTTTCTGGCTAAAGAGACAAGACTAACAGGGGAAATCCATGAACTAACAGTACGGGTAAGTAGATAGCAATAAAAATGATACTACAGAGATGCTAAATTAGCTAAAAGAAATACAAAAAGAACTTGAGGAACTTATTCAAGAGCGATCTAATGTAATCTATTACAAACATGAAGCAAACTGGATGGAATATGGACAAAAATGGACAAAATTATTCATTATTAATCTCCAATACAGGAACGCTAACAAAAATTATTTGCAGAAACTCATTACTGAAGACCGAGTCATCTATGATTCTTTTAAAATTATATTTTAAAAGAGGAAGCAAATTATTTTAGGCAGATGTTCTCTTTTCCGTCTCATCCTCTCCCACTGAATGAAGATTACGGTAAGGAATTCTTTCCTGATTATATAAAAAATGGAACATTTATAAATATAGAGAAAGATCAGTACAAAGGACAAATTACAGAGGAATAACTTTTTTGGGGGGTTATTAAATGCTTTCAGTCTGGAAAAACCCCAGGGCTTGATGACATACCGGTAGACGTATATAAAGCCTTTTTTGATATATACGAAAAGCTCCATTGTTAGATAGATAGTTTTAACTACTCCTATAGAAATGGTAGTCTGTAAGGTACTCAGCAGGAAGGTTGATTTCTCTATTATTAAAACAAGACCCAGATGGCAAATATAAAGACCTAGTCTATCTAAAAAACTGATGGCCCCTTACAGTTCAATGTTGTGATGAAAAATGCATAGCACTCATAGTTAAAAAGGTTTTAGCATGTATTGTTGATCCTGATCAAACAGGTTTTTTACATGGATGATACATTGGAGATGTAGTGGGTTCGATCCCCGGGACCACCCATACGTAGAATGTATGCACACATGACTGTAAGTCGCTTTGGATAAAAGCGTCTGCTAAATGGCATATATTATTATTATTATTATAATATATGACAACTACTAGAAATAATAGAACATCATGAAACATCTAAGAAGCCAGGCCTGGTATTTATAGCGGATGTTGAAAAGGCATTTGATAATGTAAGACTGGATTTTATTTATAAATGCCTCAATTTTTTTCAATTTGTGTAAAATCAAATCAAATCAAATTTATTTATATAGCCCTTCGTACATCAGCTGATATCTCAAAGTGCTGTACAGAAACCCAGCCTAAAACCCCAAACAGCAAACAATGCAGGTGTAAAAGCACGGTGGCTAGGAAAAACTCCCTAGAAAGGCCAAAACCTAGGAAGAAACCTAGAGAGGAACCGGGCTATGTGGGGTGGCCAGTCCTCTTCTGGCTGTGCCGGGTAGAGATTATAACAGAACATGACCAAGATGTTCAAATGAATAATGTATAGCAACCACATTTGTAAAATAGTTAATAACGGCTACTTCTCAGAGTGTTTTGAATTGTCAAGAGGAGTTAAACAAAGGTGTCCGCTGTCACCATATCTATTCGTTATGACCATCAAAATGGTTTGCTATTAAAATCAGATCCATTAACAACATTAGAGGATTAGAAATCCAAGGCTTAAAAACAAAGGTGTCCATTTACGCCAATGACTCAAGTTTTATATTAAGTCTGCAAGCTACATCCCTGCAATGTCTCATTGAAGATCTAGATAACTTTTCTGTACTCTCTGGACTAAAACCTAATTATGATAAGTGTACAATATTACGTGTTGGGTCTTTAAAAAAGACAACTTTTACATTACCCTGCAGTTTACCTGTAAAACGGGCTGATGGTGAAGTAGACATACTTGGTATTCATATCAAAAAATAAATAAATAAGCTCTCCACAATGAATTTCAAGAGAAAACTTGTAAAAATAGACAAGATCATGCAACCATGGATAAATACCTGTCTACCTGTCAGAGAGATAAATACTTGTCTATTTATGGAAAAATTGCACTGATTAACTCCTTAGTCATATCACAGTTTACTCACTTACCTATGGCGCTGCCTACTCCTGATGATTCATTTTTTAAATCATATGAGCAAAAAATATTTTGCTTTATCTGGGATGCTAAACCAGACAAAATAGAGTGTGCCTATCTATATAATGAATATGAATTGGGTGGGTTGAGATTATTAAATATAAAAGCACTAAATCTCTCTCTAAAAGTTTCACTTATTCACAAGTTTTAGATGAACCCTAAATGGTTCTCAAGTAGATTAAGAAAAACCCATCCATTGTTTAAAAATTGATTTTATGCCTTTGTGCAGATTGCCATCTTTCATTTTCAATCAATTTAAAATTATACTTTTTTCAAGGTATCTCTCTTTTTCAAACAAGCATTGCAGAGCTGGTGTAACGGCGTTCTTTGTTTGTCGAAAGAGAGTCGGACCGAAATGCAGCGTGGTTGTCATCCCTAAAGCCAACACCTCATTTGGCTGAAGTTGGAGACTTTTATCTCCCTCACCAACTTCAAACATCAGCTATCTGAGCAGCTAACCGATCGCTGCAGCTGTACATAGTCTATTGGTAAATAGCCCACCCATTTTCACCTACCTCATCCCCATACTGTTTTATTTATTTACTTTTCTGCTCTTTTGCACACCAATATCTCTACCTGTATATGAACATCTGATCATTTATCACTCCAGTGGTAATCTGCAAAATTGTAATTATTCGCCTACCTCATGCCTTTTGCACACATTGTATATAGACTCCCACTTTTTTTCTACTGTGTTATTGACTTGTTAATTGTTTACTCCATGTGTAACTCTGTGTTGTCTGTTCACACTGCTATGCTTTATCTTGGCCAGGTCGCAGTTGCAAATGAGAACTTGTTCTCAACTAGCCTACCTGGTTAAATAAAGGTGAAATAAAAATAGAAAACAAATAAACTCATGTTCTTTAATGAATGAATCGCGATACATGAAATAACTTACACAAATACAAAACAACAAATGGAACGTGAAACCTAATTACAGCCTATCTGGTGAACACTACACAGAGACAGGAACAATCACCCACGAAATACACAGTGAAACCCAGGCTACCTAAATACGGTTCCCCATCAGAGACAACAAGAATCACCTGACTCTGATTGAGAACCGCCTCAGGCAGCCAAGCCTATACTAGACACACCCCTAATCAACCACAATTCCAATGCCTACAAAAACCCCAATATGACAATACAATAAACCCATGTCACACCCTGGCCTGAACAAATAATTAAAGAAAACACAAAATACTAAGACCAAGGCGTGAAAGCTGGCTACAATTTCCATTTAATCCCCTTGAAAAGATAGAACAAATATTACAAAAAATATTATGGCTGAACTCAAATGTGCTGGATGAAAAATACCTGTATTTATCAGAAAGATGTTTGAAAATGTTATTTTGTTCTTCTATTGTAAATGTTATTGTAAATTGGTAAGGTAGAGTTATGTCCATCATAGAGTTATCAGAATTGTACGGGAAGATCTGCTCAATCCAAAAGTACAGCCAGTTGATTACATCATTACCCCAAAAAGAGAGGAGGCAGGTGGCAGCGGTAGGAGGCAGGGAATTTGTCTGTCTGCGCAATATAAAGGATCAAAACTGGCAGAGGAATAAAAATAGCAAAGTATACCAGTTTCATTTGAGGACTAGGATGTTGACAACTGTGCCATACAGATTGCAAAATAGTTGGGAAGAGATTTTTGATGTACCGATTCCATGGTACATGGTGTATGAGTTGATAAATAAAACAACACAAGATTCAATACATCGTGCTTTTCAGTTGAAATTATTATATAGAATTCTTGCCACCAACAAAATGTTGAATATTTGGGACAAAAGAAAATAATCGAAGCTCTGCAGATTCTGTTGTGAGGATACAGAATCAATAGACTATTTATTTTGGTATTGCCCTCAGGTAGCCTGTTTCTGGTTTCAGGTTCAGGAATGGCTGAAAATGCATAGCATTGATCTAAAATTGACCCTAGAAATATTACTGTGAGGAGATCTGTAGAGACAGGGTCAGTCAATTACTAATATGTTACTCTTCGTAAAAGTATTTATCCTCAACTAGCAATCTGTGGATTCTATTCGATTAGATACATTGAAATTGTACGTTAAACCTCACAGCTTTGTTGGAAGATATGTTGCATAGAAATCTGAAGAGGGTGGCCAGCAGCGGTAGGTGGGATGGGCTGAAGAAAGCTGAGGGTTGGGATGTGGAATTGGAGACAAGTGAGAGTGGAGTTGCTGTGCGGGAGATAGAATGACGGTCAAAGATAAAAGTAAAAGTCAAAATAAAACATAATAAAAAGTACATTGGAATGACACTGAGGGGCAGTGTTTTTATAGCTAATGCCTGTTTGCCTGAGGCTGATGCCATGCAGGTGTTTGTACACATGCATATACAGTACACACACTCATTCAAATGCCAGACATGCACACAAACATACAGAGTTGGCATTGCTGTTATGATTTTAGTTGTCCTTGATGTGCTTTTTTTTTGCATTGTTGTTTGCAGTTTACTTCTGTCTTTCTTTTTTCTCTTTATTTCATTCTTGGGTGGTACTGTGGGATGGGTCTCAAATGGTTGAGGGACAGTTATTGGGGAACTGTGGGGTGATCTTGGAGGGTTCGGGTTCACTTTTTTGGCCTGGTGGGAGAGCCGTCAGCGAGCCATTGAGCAGGGCATTGACCCTGGATGCTTCTGTGTGACGCTCTGAATGAGAGTCTGTTGGATAACTGGTATTGTGTAGGGGGTTGAGTGGCTTCACTGCAGGTATATTATATGTTTTGGATATGAATTATTTTTAATAAATTAGCAACATTTTCTAAAAACCTGTATTTGCTTTGCCATTATGTGTAATGGATGTGTGCTGGTGGCAGGGAAGTCAGGCGCAGGAGAGTGAACTTGGTATAAACAAAGCAGTTTAATGAATATAAAAATAAAAAAAATAGGGTACAAAACCTGTCGCACACCAGAACATAACTTGCACCAATACTTACAACAAAGAATCACAGACAAGGACATGAGGGGAAACCGAGGGTTATATACACAACATATAATTGATGGGATTGGAACCAGGTGTGATAGAAGACAAAACCAAAGGAAAATGAAAAATGGATCAGCGATGGCTAGAAAGTCGGTGAGGTCAACCGCCGAACACCGCCCGAACAAGGAGGTACAGACTTCGGCAGAAGTCATGACATTATGGGGTATTGTGTGTAGATTGATGGGGAAAATTTTTATACATTTTTGAAAAAAGTTGTAACATAAACAAAATGTTGAAAAGGTGAAGGGGTCTGAATTCTTTCCAAATGCACTGTATATATATAGTAAAACTTTTTATAAAGCCAAAGTCTGATAATGAGGCTTAACTGCAAGTTGATACATATGGTAGTATACACACCAATTCATATCAAATCAATAAAATAAAAAACTATTATATTTGTCACAATCACGTTTAGCAGATGTTATTGCAGGTTTAGTGAAATGCTTGTGTTTCTGCATCCAACAGTGAAGTAATATCTATTAAGAAATATCTAACAATAAACACAATCTATAGTAAAGGAATGTAATTAAGAATGTATTAATATTATTTGGAACAGCAATGTCAGAGCGGCATAGACTGATACAGTAGAATAGGACAGAATACAGTATATACATACATATAAGATGAGTAATGCACAATATGTAAACATTATGAAAGTGACTAATGTTCCAATTATTAAAGTGGCCAGTGATTTCAAGTCCATGTAGGGCAGCAGCCTGTAATGTGCAAGTGATGGATATTTAACAGTCTGATGGCCTTGAGATAGATTTTCAGTCTCTCGGTCCCAGCTTTGATGCACCTGTACAGACCTCACCTTCTGGATGACCACGGGGTAAACAGGCAGTGGCTCTGGGGGTTATCCTGGATGATCCTCTTCGGCCTTCCTGTGACGTCGGGTGCTGTAGGTGTCCTGGAGAGCAGGTAGTTTGCCCCTGATGATTCGTTGGGCAGACCGCACCACCCTCTGGAGAGCCATGCGGTTGCGGGCGATGCAGTTGCCTTACCAGGTGGTGATACTGCCCGACAGGATACTTTCAATTGTGCATCTGTAAAAGTTGAGGGTTTTAGGTGTCAAAGCCATATTTCTGTTGCGCCTGTAGCATTTCAGTCTGTCAGTGAGGTGAACACTGAGGAATTTGAAGCTTTCCACCTTCTGCACTGTCGTCCCGTCGATGTGGATGGGGGGGCTCCCTCTGCTGTTTCCAGTCCATGATCAGGTCCTTTTTTTTGTTGATGTTGGGTGAGAAGTTGAGAGACAGTTATGTTTTATCTCATTATTTTTTATAATTGTTTTTTAATAAAGACACCAGACATGAATAAACTAACAAAAACAATAAACGTGGAAAACCAAACACAGCCCTATCTGGTGCAAAACACAGAGACAGGAACAATCACCCACAAACCCAACACAAAACAGGCTACCTAAATATGGTTCCCAATCAGAGACAATGACTAACACCTGCCTCTGATTGAGAAACATATCAGGCCAAACATAGAAATAGACAAACCAGACACACAGCATAGAATGCCCACCCAGCTCACGTCCTGACCAACACTAAAACAAGGAAAACACATACGAACGATGGTCAGAACGTGACACCTACCAAACCTGAATGATGATGGGCCAATTGTGTGCAGCCCTATGGGACTCCCAATCTCGTGATACAGCGGCAGCCAATCCAATAGTTTCTCAAAAGATGTCACTTCCTGAGATCTGTATTCAAATAGTTTTAAAAAGTAGTATTTTTGGGGGATCTGTATTCAAAGTTTTAAAAAGCAGACATTTTGGGGATATGTATTCAAACGGTTTTTAAAAGTAGTTCTTTTTTGGGATCTGTATTCAAATAGTTGTCATCACTTCCAAAGGAACTATTAGTTCTCGTGGGAAAATAAGTACTTTGCACAAAGTATATTCAAAACTATAGTCATCCCAGGTCTGAATGGCTCTGCCCCTCCTGTCTGCTTTAACTGGGCATCCACCTTGAAGTGGGCTGGAGCTCTGGCCCTGTGCATCGGCCCTGTGGAGAAATAGACATCCTTCCGACAGAAAGGTTAATCATTTCGCACCTGGATCCACAGAGCCCTGTCTCCTAGCTGTAGGTCTTATTTAATCAAACGGAAGAGGCGATGCCTTGCACTGCGCAGAGTAACAGAGCCGGCAAGCCCAGCCACAGCCCCAAACAGAGCGATAGGGCGTGGGGGAGGGGAGGGTGGGGGGGCAGAAGAGTCTGGTAGGCAGAGGCACAGTGAAAGTAAGATAGAGGTGGACATGAAAAGAGAAATTTAGTCATGATTTTGAAGCGTAATAAGGCTATTTTTTTTCCCGCAAACCTTTTTCTAAAGTTCTTGAAATATAAAAAACATGAATTATATGCATTTTACCTGTGATAATTGGAGAGATATGTTAGGTGGAAGTTATATTTGATGTAAAAAATGTGACAATTTAGGAATTAGCTGGATATTAGATTTGTATCAAACATTGCAAACAGCAAGCTGGATGCTTGGCAAAAAACAACTTTGAACCTATTTGTCCATCTGAGGGCAAGTGTTCTTGTTTCAAACACACCCTATAACATCTTTAAAGGGATAGTTTACTCAGAATACAAACTAACATGTTTTTCCACCTACCTTGGCTGTAGTTAATTCAAGAAGGCAGTTTTGGGATATTTAGTTTCCTTTCTACAGTTAATAGACATATGTTGTTACTGTTAGCATTCTCAGTAACACAACATTAAAATGTTCTTGTTCCTGTGTAATAAAACTGTAGTTACGTTTGGAGCCACATTTTATTTGCATGTTGTTTTATAATACGTTCGTAATTGCATTTTAATTGCATAGCAATGAGCTTAGAGTTTTTGTAGCTACTGTACATAAGAGGAATAGTGACTGTTTCTTATTCTACTGGAATAACTCCATTATTATGCAACTATAAATCAACGCCCTATGTAACAACAATGTTGCTATTGTAATAATCACTAAGTTGCTACACATGTATAAGAACTGGATGTTACTGCATTACCTTTTGTCACTCATTATCAAAATCATTTGTTAGTCATTTTGAAGCTGTCACGACTAGTCAAGGTGGGTGGAATCAGGCGCAGAGAGCAAATAATGAATAGAGGTTTATTCTCCGGTGAACAACAAACACGGACAACCCAAATTACAAACAGGGTGAAAAATATCCAAAACAGGGAATAACAGACAAACCGGAGAAATAAAACACAAAAACACAGACAGCCGAAACGAAATGACAAAAACAAACAATCCCGCACAAAACAAGGGCGGGACAACCTACATTAAATACAGATACTAATTAACTAACACACAGGTGAAAACAATAGACAAAACCAACAGATAACCGAAAAAGGGATCGGTAGTGGCTAATAGGACGGTGACGACGACCGCCGAGCACAGCCTGAACGGGCAGGAGAGCCAACCTCGGCGGAAGTCGTGACAGTACCCCCCCTGACGCGCGGCTCCCGCAGCGCGCCGCCACCGTCCTCGAGGACGACCCGGAGGACGAGGTGCTGGGCGATCCAGGTGGAGGCGGTGGAATTCTATCAGAAGAGAAGGGTCCAAAATGTCCCTCACCGGAACCCAGCATCTCTCCTCCGGGCCGTACCCCTCCCAGTCCACGAGGTACTGTTTGCCCCCCACCCGGCGTCTAGAATCCAGAATGCCTCGAACTGTATACGCCGGGGGCCCATCGATGTCCAGAGGGGGCGGAGGGACCTCAGACACCTCACCTTCTTGCAGGGGACCAGCCACCACCGGCCTGAGGAGAGACACATGAAACGAGGGGTTAATACGGTAATACCTAGGAAGTTGTAACCTATAACACACCTCGTTTATTCTCCTCAGGTCTTTGAACGGCCCCACACACTGCGGCCCCAGCTTCCGACAGGGCAGACGGAGGGACAGGTTTCGGGTCGAGAGCCAGACCCTGTCCCCCGGTGTAAACACGGGGGTCTCACTGCGGTGCTGGTCAGCGCTCCTCTTCTGCCGTTCTCCTGCTAACCGTAATGAGTCCTGAACGGCTTTCCAGGTGTCCTTGGAGCGCTGTACCCATTCCTCCACCGCAGGAGCCTCGGTCTGACTCTGATGCCATGGAGCCAGGACCGGCTGGTAACCTAACACACACTTAAAAGGAGACAAGTTAGTAGAGGAGTGGCATAAGGAGTTCTGGGCTAGTTCGGCCCACGGAACATACCTTGCCCACTCACCAGGCCGGTCCCGACAGTAGGACCGCAGAAACCTGCCCACATCCTGGTTAACGCGCTCCACCTGCCCATTACTCTCGGGGTGAAAACCTGAGGTTAAGCTAACCGAGACCCACAGTCTCTCCATAAACGCCCTCCACACTCTGGACGTGAATTGGGGACCCCGATCAGAGACGATGTCCTCAGGCACACCATAGTGCCGGAAGACATGGGTAAACAAAGCCTCAGCAGTCTGCAGGGCCGTAGGAAGACCAGGCAACGGAATAAGACGACAGGACTTAGAAAACCGATCCACAACGACCAGAATCGTAGTACTTCCCTGGGACGGGGGAAGGTCGGTAAGAAAATCCACCGATAAATGTGCCCACGGCCGTTGTGGAACGGGGAGGGGTTGTAATTTCCCTCTAGGTAGGTGCCGAGAAGCCTTGCTCTGAGCACACACTGAGCAGGAGGAGACATAAAATCTCACGTCTTTAGCCAGTGTGGGCCACCAGTATTTCCCTCTCAGACTCTGCACTGTCCTCTTGATACCAGGATGACCCAAGGGGGGAAGAGTATGAGCCCACCTAATCAGCTTGTCCCGGACCACCCTCGGCACGTACTTGGTCCCTACTGGACAGTTAGGAGGAGCCGGCTCTGACCGTGAGACCCTGTTTATCTCAGCATCCACCTCCCATACCACCGGTGCCACAAGACATGACTGTGGAATGATGGGAGTTGGCTCTACTGACCGTTTCTCTGTATCATAGAGGCGAGACAGTGCATCAGCTTTGGTGTTTTGGGAGCCTGGCCGATATGTGAGGGTAAACTGGAACCTAGTAAAAAACATGGCCCATCTAGCCTGACGTGGATTTAGTCTCTTAGCTTCCCAGATGTACTCGAGATTATGATGGTCAGTCCAGATGAGAAAAGGGTATTTAGCCCCCTCAAGCCAATGTCTCCACACCTTCAGAGCCTTGACTACAGCTAACAACTCCCGGTCCCCCACATCATAGTTTCGCTCCGCTGGGCTGAGTTTGCTCGAAAAGAAAGCACAGGGGCGGAGTTTGGATGGCACGCCCGAGCGTTGGGACAGCACGGCTCCAACCCCAGCCTTGGACGCATCCACCTCCACTATGAACGCTAAAGAGGGATCCGGATGCGCCAACACGGGCGCATTGGTGAACAGCTCCTTCAGACGACTGAAAGCTCTGCCCGCCTCTGCTGACGAGCGCAAGCGCAGCGGTCCTCCCTTCAGCAGTGAGGTGATGGGAGCAACCCCCTGGCCAAAACCCCGGATAAACCTCCGGTAGTAATTGGCAAACCCTAAAAACCTCTGCACTTCTTTCACCGTGGTCGGAGTCGGCCAATTACGCACGGCTGTAACGCGATCATCCTCCATTACCACCCCGGAGGTGGAAATACGATACCCCAGGAAGGAAACGGACTGTTTGAAAAACTCACATTTCTCCGCCTTGCAATACAGGTCATGCTCCAGTAGTCGCCCAAGTACCTTACGCACCAGAGACACATGCTCCGCGCATGTGGCAGAATAGATCAAGATGTCATCAATGTACACTACCACTCCCTGACCGAGCAGGTCTCGGAGAATCTCATCTACGAAGGATTGGAAAACGGCTGGAGCATTCTTCAAACCGTATGGCATGACGCGGTACTCATAATGACCAGAAGTAGTACTAAATGCGGTTTTCCACTCATCTCCTCCCTGGATACGTACCAGATTATACGCGCTCCTCAGGTCCAGTTTTGTGAAGAATTGCGCCCCGTGAAATGATTCCATTGCCGTAGCGATGAGAGGTAGTGGGTAACTAAACCCCACTGTCATGGAATTTAGACCTCTATAATCAATACACGGACGCAGACCTCCATCCTTCTTCTTCACAAAAAAGAAGCTTGAGGAGACGGGTGATATGGAGGGCTGAATGTACCCCTGTCCCAGCGATTCGGAAACATATGTTTCCATCGCAACTGTCTCCTCCTGGGACAATGGATAAACGTGACTCCTAGGAAGTGCAGCGTTTTCCAGAAGGTTTATCGCGCTGTCCTTTCGACGATGAGGTGGTAATTTGGTCGCCCTCCCTTTACTGAAGGCGATCGCCAAATCGGCATATTCAGAGGGAATGCGCACGGTGGAAACTTGGTCTGGACTCTCCACCGTAGTCGCACCAACGGCAACTCCTATACACCTACCTGAACACTCCTCTGACCACCCCTTAAGAGCCCCCTGTCGCCAGAAAATCACCGGGCTGTGTTGAGCTAACCAGGGAACCCCCAACACCACTGGAAACGCTGGTGAATCTGTAAGGAACAGGCTAATCTGCTCCTTATGATCACCCTGCGTTACCATGTCCAGCGGCACCATAGCCTCCCTAATTACTCTTGACCCTAATGGTCGGCTATCTAAGGAGTGCACGGGGAAAGGTTGATCTAACGACACCAGGGGAATCCCTAGCCTTAATGCAAGCCCACGATCCATAAAATTCCCAGCTGCGCCTGAATCGACTAGCGCTTTATGCTGTAGAGAGGGGGAAAACCCAGGGAAAGAAATCAATACAAACACATGACCGACAGGAAGCTCTGAATGAGTTTGGTGCTTACTCACCTGGGGTGATCGAGCAGTGTTCTGCCTGTCCTCTCGACTCCTAGAAGAGTTCCTCCAGCACCGGTCGGACGTGTGCCCTCGTCGACCACAACTGGTGCAGGAGGACACTCCTCCTCCGGTCCCCCTCGAAGCTGTACCTCCTAATTCCATAGGGATAGGATCAGGGGGGCTGGGGATTGGAAACGACAGGACCTGATCCGAACGCCCGCGAGCAGCCAGCAGGTTGTCGAGACGGATAGCCAGATCGATAAGTCCATCCAGTGAATATGTGGTGTCCCGACATGCCAGCTCCCTGCGGACGTCCTCCCTGAGACTACATCTAAAATGATCAATCAAGGTCCTGTCGTTCCATCCTGCTCCTGCTGCCAACGTCCTAAACTCTAGGGCAAAATCCTGTACGCTCCTCGTCTCCTGACGCAGGTGAAACAGCCGTTCACCCGCCGCCCGACCCTCGGGTGGATGGTCAAAAACAGCTCGGAATCGGCGGGTGAACTCTGGGTAATTATCCTTAGCCGAGTCCGGACCATTCCACACTGCGTTGACCCACTCGAGGGCTCGCCCAGTCAAGCAGGAGACGAGGGTGAGCACGCTCTCCTCTCCAGAGGGAGCAGGACGCACGGTAGCCAGGTATAATTCCAGTTGAAGGAGGAAACCCTGGCACCCAGCCGCCGATCCGTCAAACTCCCGTGGGAGTGTCAGCCGAAGAGCCCCAGAGCCAGATGTGGTCGCAGAAACAGGAGGTGCTGGAGAAGGGGTCGCTAGAGATGAGGTTGGGAGGCCACGCCTCTCCCATCGATCCATTCTCTCCATCATTTGGTCCATAGCAGAACCAATCCGGTGAATCACGCTGGTATGATGTAGGACCCTCTCTTCCATCGATGGGAGAGGAGACGCTGCTGCTCCTGCTGATTCCATGGGAGGTGCGGGATTCTGTCACGACTAGTCAAGGTGGGTGGAATCAGGCGCAGAGAGCAAATAATGAATAGAGGTTTATTCTCCAGTGAACAACAAACACGGACAACCCAAATTACAAACAGGGTGAAAAATATCCAAAACAGGGAATAACAGACAAACCGGAGAAATAAAACACAAAAACACCGACAGCCGAAACGAAATGACAAAAACAAACAATCCCGCACAAAACAAGGGCGGGACAACCTACATTAAATACAGATACTAATTAACTAACACACAGGTGAAAACAATAGACATAACCAACAGATAACCGAAAAAGGGATCGGTAGTGGCTAATAGGACGGTGACGACGACCGCCGAGCACAGCCTGAACTGGCAGGAGAGCCAAACTCGGCGGAAGTCGTGACAGAAGCTGCAAAAGTGGTTTATTCTAATATCTCTGGTGTATTGAATTATATCTACAGGCTATATTAAGATTCATATATGAGAGCCCGCCAAACCATGTGCTAATGTGCATACATTTAGACTAACTTAACTAACTGTTGTAGTTTTTGGTTCTTCATCAAATATTTGGCAGCCATCACATAAATATATATTTCTTCAAATAACTTGCATATTCAAAATAGAGGCATTGAAAATACTTTAAACTAGTATTTATTTTTACGAGACCTGTATTTGAATATCAAGGAAACAAGTTGCCTTTTAGTTGAAATGCTATTATATACTATATTTGTCTACCTTGAGTATTTTAAAAGTTGATATCTTCAAATAAACTACAAAATACAACTGTGTTCTGCCCAGGTCTGGAGCCATTTCTGACTTTGAACCCACATTTCACTCACAGAAGGAAGGAAGACCAAGATGGACGCCCAGTTAAAGCAGACTGGAGGGGCAGAGCCAGTTCATATTTCTGACTTTCAACTCACATTTCACTCACACTTGTAGACTACAAAGGACTGTCTGAGAGCTTACCTTTCTACCACATCAGAGACAGAATTTAAAGTGGTGTCACAGAGGTGGTTTGGAACTGTGCTCGTGTGATGAGTAACCTTGTCTGAGACATGAAAAATGTTGTTCCCTCCACGAGTTAATGCCCATAGGCTTTAGCTAAGTGGGCTAATGTGAAGTCATGGGACTCAGGTTCGAACCCCAGTCAATCCAAATTACATTGTCCGATAGATGATGAACGCAGCCAGAAAGTGGTCTTGAAAGGAAAGAGAGCCATCGTCACACCTCTTATCTCTTACCACAGGGCTATTCAAAATAATTACTCACATATGTTATTCAGCGGAGAGTGACATCTGAACATAAAATTAGATTTCTGACTGGACTTCCTATCACCTTTTAACTAGGCTATTAACATGCAGTTTGTCTGCAAAGGCCATGGCAAAAAGGTGTATATTAGATAATTTAATGAATTGCCTCCAATAATCACACCCTTGCACTTTTTTCATAGGACTTATAATTGCCTATTAAAAAATGTAAAGGCTGAGTCCGAGCATTGTTTGTGCCACTTCGAGAGGATGTCAGTTGAACGACCTGTACTTACAGGGGTTTCAAAGGCTAGAATTGAAGGCCTATTATCTATCGAAGCATGTTTCGATTTGGGCTGTGAAAAAATCAGTGACCTACAGACATATCAAGGTTTCACTTATGATAAGTGTTGCTGTGAAAGGCGGTCTGGTCCCTGAACCTGCAAATGGATCCAATGGAACATTGTTGGCTGTACTATATTGAAAAATACTTTGAGAGTACATTGTGGTCATTTGACCCATTATAGTGGAAGGCCATACTCAAGCTGCTCGGTGAGTATTTGTGTAAGTACATTGCACATTGATGCTGTTGTAGGTGTAATAGGTATTGTCCACTGACATATTTAGAGAGCCTGTTGGATTGTGGGAGAAGACTCTGGGGTATAGGGGTGTAGCAAAGTGGGGGGGCTCAGGTGTGGGCTGTCATCGCCTTGATGCATGATGCATGATGGGTAGAGGCAGCTCAGGTGGGAGCTAATTGAGTGTCAAATGAGTGGGAGAGAGCCTTGGGAAGTGGGAGATAACGCCGCAGTGTCACAGCTGCACCCTCCCAACATCCCCAGCAACCGACAACAATGAGTCACCCTCTGTCTGCTAATGTCACCAATAACAGACAATAACATTCAATAACTGCCAATAACAGCCAACAACAGTCAATAACCCCCAATGACAGCCAAGAACAGTCACTAACCCCCAATGACAGTCAATAACCCCCAATGACAGTCAATAACAGTCAAAAACAGTCAATTACAGTCAATAACAGCCAATAATATCCAATAACAGTCAATAACAGACAATAACAGCCAATGACAGTCAATAACAGCCAATAATATTCAATAACAGCCAATAACAGCCAATAACAGTCAATAACAGCCAATAACAGTCAATAACAACCAATAACAGCCAATAACAGTTAATAACAGCCAATAACAGCCATTGGCAGTCATTAACAGTCAATAACAGCCAATAACAGCCAATAACAGCCAATAACAGTCAATAACAGCCAATAACAGTTAATAACAGCCAATAACAGTCAATAACAGCCAATAACAGTCAATAACAGTCAATAGCAGTCAATAACAGCCAATAACAGTTAATAACAGCCAATAACAGCCATTGGCAGTCATTAACAGTCAATAACAGCCAATAACAGCCAATAACAGCCAATAACAGTCAATAACAGCCAATAACAGTTAATAACAGCCAATAACAGTCAATAACAGCCAATAACAGTCAATAACAGCCAATAACAGTCAATAACAGCCAACAACAGTTAATAACAGCCAATAACAGCAATGAACAGTCATTAACAGTCAATATCAGCCAATAACAGTCAATAACAGCCAATAAAAGTTCAAATGCAGCCAATAACAGCCATTAACAGTCAATAACAGTCAATAACAGTCCATTACAGTCAATAACAGCCAATAATATTCAATAACAGCCAATAACAGCCATTAACAGCCAATAACAGTCAATAGCAGTCAATAACAGTCAATAACAGACAATAACAACCAATGACAGTCAATAACAGCCAATAATATTCAATAACAGTCAATAACAGTCAATAACAGCCAATAACAGCCATTAACAGTCAATAACAGTCAATAACAGCCAATAACAGTCAATATCAGCCAATAACAGCCAATAACAGCCAATAACAGTGGATGAAAATACTTGACAGCTATGTGGATATGTCTTTTCATTCACTAATCAGCAACTAGTATGATACAGTGGCTGCTTTGAATATTGTTGCATTCAAAAAACAATAACTGTCACACGTGCTATTGTAATCACTTCAATGACAGGCAAGATGAGGATTCATGTAAAACAGTTGATGGTCTCACACTGAGGCCTTGTATGCTGTCCTCACAAGGCCTCAGTACGCTGTCCTGTGTGTGTGTGTGTGTGTGTGTGTGTGTGTGTGTGTGTGTGTGTGTGTGTGTGTGTGTGTGTGTGTGTGTGTGTGTGTGTGTGTGTGTGTGTGTGTGTGTGTGTGTGTGTGTGTGTGTGTGTGTGTGTGTGTGTGTGTGTGTGTGTGTGTGTGTGTGTGTGTGTGTGTGTGTGTGTGTGTGTGTGTGTGTTCATGTGTGTCTGTCTATCTGTATGTGTATGTGTGTGTCTTTCCAGCGCTCTTGCTTCATCTGGTCCCTTTCTACTTCAGTAAAGTAGTGTTTCCTCTGGAGCATGATGAAGGCATGGAGGTACAGTGCTGTGTAACTCTCTCTCCCCCTGTCTTGCCCTGGGGACTGGGTCACCAGTATGTACAGGCCATCTGCAGTCAGTTAACTGTCTGGCTCCTGCATCCTTACAAGTGATGCAGACAGGAAAGCCCTTGAAAACCATGGGCCACGTTGGTTTAGGACAGACACATGGTACAGGATCATCCCCCAAGCCGATAGAGACTTAACACACAAACGCCTCAATGATAATGCTCCTTAAATGACTCTATCGATTTTAATGTAGCCCGGTGCAAATGTATTTTATGAAAGTCAATATGTTGAGCAGGTCCCTTCTCTAATGTAAATAGCCGGTTAGAAGTCTATTAGCATGGTTATCGATGGGGCCTTCGTAATTATGTGGAGCGATGCACTGCTTGCTCTTTATCAAAATGTGTCTCCAGGTGACATTTTCTTTAAGGCTGAAATAAAAATAGATATATGCGTGGGGGAAAGTATACTAATTGTGAATCGAAGGTGTGGGCCTTGTGTGTGAATGTGTGTGCTTGTGTGCTATCATGTGTGTCTGATTGATATGCCTGGTTTTGTGTGTATTGCGTTATTTAGGATTTGTAAGTGTTTGTGCATCGGAATAATGACAATGTTGTCCTCGAGTAGGTAAACAAGTAGGTGCTCCCATAACTCCAAATCCCTCTATCTTTCTTTTTCTTTCTCTCTTTCCTTCCCTCTCCCTCACTTGAGTCCCTTGCTCTTCAGCTACACGACTGGGTGACACCACTTAATTGGAGACTGCATTAAAACATGTTCTATCCTGTACTTCAGCCCCTCTGCATAATTGCCAGTAGAGCAACACCTCATTTCAACTGCAGAGAGATGTAGATGAGAGAGAGAGAGAGAGAGAGAGAGAGAGAGAGAGAGAGAGAGAGAGAGAGAGAGAGAGAGAGAGAGAGAGAGAGAAATGTGATTTTCTGGATTTTTTTTCTCATTTTGTCTGTCATAGTTGAAGTGTACCTATGATGAAAATTACAGGCCTCTCTCATCTTTTTAAGTGGGGGAACTTGCACAATTGGTGGCTGAATAAGTACTTTTTTGCCCCACTGTACATCATCAAATACAAATCTTAGAATCCACTATTAAAGACTACCAGAACCCACTGGATTCTCCAATTACATTGAATGAACTACAGGGCAAAATAAAAAACCCTCCATCCAAAAAGGCCTGTGGGGTTGATGGTATCCTGAATGAAATGATCAAATATACAGACCACAAATTAAATTGGCCTTACTTAAACTCTTTAACATCATCCTTAGCTTGGACATCTTCCCCAATATTTGGAACCAAGAACTGATCACTCCAATCCACAAAAGTTGAGACAAATTTGACACACACATTTCTTTCCACAGGGTCGGGGGGTGAGACAGGGACTCAACTAAAGCCCCACCCTCTTGAACATATAGATCAACGAATTGGTGAGGGCGCTATATCAGTCTGCGGCACCCGGCCTCACCCTAGAACAATATGAAAGACAAGGCAAGAAGGGCCTTGTCTGCCATCAAAATTAACATAAAATTTGACATATGAAATAGGATCTGACCAAAAATGAAAGAATCAGTTATAGAAACCATTACCCTTAATGCTTGTGGGATCTGGGGTCTGCTCAACAGCAAATAATTCACTAAATGGGACAAACACCAAATTTAGACTCTGCATGCAGAATTCTGCAAAGATGTCCTCTGTGTACAATGTAAAACCCAGATCCTCAAAAGGTTATACAACCTCACCATCGAGAGCATCCTAACCGGTTGCATCACCGCCTGGTACTATATGGCAACTGCTCAGCATCTGACCGTAAGGCGTTACAGAGGGTAGTGAGTATGGCCTAATACATCACTGGGGCCAAGCTTCCTGACATCCAAGACCTATATACTAGGCAGTGTCAGAGGAAAGCCCAAAACATTGTCAGAGAATCCAGTCACCCAAGTCATAGACTGTTTTCTCTGCTACCACACGGAAAGCGGTACAGAAGTGCCAAGTCTTGGACCAAAAGGCTCCTCTTGAATCTAAGGGGAACTATTTTCATTTTTGGAAAATAATGTTCCCAAAGTAAACAGCTATTTTGTCAGGACAAGATGCTAGAATATGCATATAATTCACAGCTTAGGATAGAAAACACTCTAAAGTTTTCAAAACTGGCGAAAGCCTGAGAAAAATCCAATCAGGAAGGGACTCATATTTAGAAAGCTCTGCGTTCCTATGCGTCCCTATTGAGCAGTGAATGAGATATCAACCAGATTCATTTTTCTATGGCTTCCCTAATGTGTCTAGTGTCACAATACATAGTTTCAGGCTTTTATTTTGAAAAATGAGCCTGAACGTCAACATTGCGTCAGTGGTCAGCTGAAGTCTCTCAGAGTGTTTTGTGCGTAAAGGACAAATGCGGCCATTGTTTCTCTCTATCCTACTAAGAAGACACCAGTCCAGGTTGATATATTTTCGAATAGATATTTGAAAAACACCTTGAGGATTGATTATAAACAACGTTTGCCATGTTTCTGTCGATATTATGGAGCTAATTTGGAATATTTTTTGGCGTTGTAGTGACTGAAATTTCCGTGGAGAAGAAACGGAGCTATTTCGCCTACAAAAATAATATTTTGGGAAAAAAGTAACATTTGCTATCTTACTGGGAGTCTCGTGAGTGAAAACATCTGAAGCTCATCAAAGGTAAACGATTTCATTTGATTGCTTTTCTGATTTTCGTGACCAGATTGCCTGCTTCTAGCTAGTCATAATGCTATGCTAGGTTATCGATAAACTTACACAAATGCTTGTCTTGCTTTGGCTGTAAAGCATATTTTCAAAATCTGAGATGACAGGGTGATTAACAAAAGGCTAAGCTGTGTTTCAATATATTTCACTTGTGATTTCATGAATAGGAATATTTTGTAGTAATATTTATCTCCGTTGCATTATGCTAATTAGTGTCAGTTGATGATTAAGCTCCCGGACCCGGGATGGGTAGTATCAAGAGGTTAACAGCTTCCAACCCCAAGCCAAAAGACTGCTAAACAATGAATCAAATGGCCACCGGACTATATACATTGACACCCCCCACCAATTTGTTTTGTACACTGCTGCTATTCACTATTTATTATCTATGCATAGTCACTTCACCCCTACCCACAGTACATGTACAAATTACCTCGACTAACCTGTACCTCCGTACATTGACTCGGTACCGGTACCCCCTTTAACCTCTTCAACCTATGGGGGCGCTATGTTGGATAAAAAGACGTGCCCGTTTTAAGCGCAATATTTTGTCACGAAAAGATGCTCGACCTTGCATGGAATTGACAGCCTTGGAAAGACAAAACTCTGACGTTTCCAAAACTGCAAATATATTATCTGTGAGTTCCCCAGAACTAATGCTACAGGCGAAACCAAGATGAAGTTTCATTCAGGAAATGCCCCAGATTCTGAAGGAGCTGTGTTCCAATGTCTCCTTATATGGCTGTGAATGCGCCAGGAATGAGCCTGCCCTTTCTGTCGTTTCCCCAAGGTGTCTGCAGCATTGTGACGTGTTTGTAGGCATAACATTGGAAGATTGACCATAAGAGACTACATTTACCTGGTGTCCCGCCCGGTGTCCTGTGTCAAAATTATTGCATAATCTGTAGGTCCATGCGCGTTCCATTTCTTCAGAAGAGAAAGTCAACTGCAACGATGGATTTTATCGTTGATAGATATGTGAAAAACACCTTGAGGATTGATTCTAAACATCGGTTTGCCATGTTTCTGTCGATATTATGGAGTTCATTTGGAAAAGTTTGCGTTTTAATTACTTAATATTATTTTTATTTTTTTCCTTACCCAAACGTGATGAACAAAACGGAGCGATTAAGTCGACACAAATAATATTTTTTGTAAAAACTGAACATTTGCTATCTAACTGAGAGTCTCCTCATTGAAAACATCTGAAGTTCTTCAAAGGTAAATGATTTTATTTGAATGCTTTTCTGGTTTTTGTGAAAATGTTGCATGCTGAAAGAGAGGCATAATCCTATGCTAGGCTATCAATACTATTACACAAATGCTTGTTTAGCTATGGTTCAAAAGCATATTTAGAAAATCTGAGATGACAGTGTTGTTAACAAAAGGCTAAGCTTGAGAGCAAATAGATTAATTTAATTTCATTTGCGATTTTCATGAATAGTTAACGTTGTGTTATGCTAATGAGCTTGCGGATAGATTTACACAATCCTGGATACAGGTTTTTTTCGTAGCTAAACGTGACGCAGAAAACGGAGCGATTTGTCCTAAACAAATAAACTTTCAGGAAAAACTAAACATTTGCTATCTCAGAGTCTCCTCATTGAAAACATCCGAAGTTCTTCAAAGGTAAATGATTTTATTTGAATGCTTTTCTGGTTTTTGTGAAAATGTTGCATGCTGAAAGAGAGGCATAATCCTATGCTAGGCTATCAATACTGTTACACAAATGCTTGTTTAGCTATGGTTCAAAAGTATATTTTGAAAATCTGAGATGACAGTGTTGTTAACAAAAGGCTAAGCTTGAGAGCAAATAGATTCATTTAATTTCATTTGGGATTTTCATGAATAGTTAACGTTGTGTTATGCTAATGAGCTTGCGGATAGATTTACACAATCCTGGATACAGGTTTTTTTTCGTAGCTAAACGTGATGCAGAAAACGGAGCGATTTGTCCTAAACAAATAATCTTTCAGGAAAAACTAAACATTTGCTAACTGAGAGTCTCCTCATTGAAAACATCCGAAGTTCTTCAAAGGTAAATGATTTTATTTGAATGCTTTTCTGGTTTTTGTGAAAATGTTGCCTGCTGAATGCTAACGCTAAATGCTACGTTAGCTATCAATACTGTTACACAAATGCTTGTTTTGCAATGGTTGAGAAGCATATTTTGAAAATCTGAGATGACAGTGTTGTTAACAAAAGGCTAAGCTTGAGAGCAAATAGATTAATTTCATTTCATTTGCGATTTTCATGAATAGTTATCGTTGCGTTATGGTAATGAGCTCGAGGCTGTAGTCACGATACTGGATCCGGGATGGCTCGACGCAAGAAGTTAAATAGACTCATTATTGTTATTTTATTATTGAACTGTACTGTTGGTTAAGGGCTTATAAGGAAGCATTTCACGGTAAGGTCTACACTGACCACTGCTTTATTGATTTCAAAAAAGCCTCTGGCTAAATTTGGCATGAGTGTCTGCGATACAAATTGATGGAAAGTGGTGTTGAGAGAAAAACATACAACATTATCAAATTTTGCGGTTAAAATTGGGAAAAGAACACACACATTTCTTTTCACAGGGCCGTGGGGTGAGACAAGGATGCAGCTTAAGCCCCACCCTCTTCAATATATATCAACGAATTGGCGAGGGCACTAGAACAGTCTGCAGCACCCGGCCTCTCCCTACTAGAATCTGAAGTCAATTGTCTACTGTTTACTGATAATCTGATTCTTCTGTCTAGATTTTCTGCACAGATTCTGTCAGACCTGGGCACTGAAAGTAAATCTCAGTAAGACAAAAATAATGATGTTCCAAAAAGGTCCAGTCGACAGGACCACACATACAAATTCCTTCTAGACACCGTTGCACTTGTGCACACAAAAAAACTATACATACCTCGTCATAAACATCAGCGCCACATGTTACTTCCACAAAGCTGTGAACGATGTGACTACCTACAGACTCAGTGAGCATAGCCTTGCTATTGAGAAAGGTCACTGTTGGCAGACCTGGCTCTCAAGAGCTATAGGCTATGTGCCACACTGCCCACAAAATGAGGTGGAAACTGAGCTGCACTTCCTAACCTCCTACCAAATGTATGACCATATTAGAGATACATTTTTCCCTCAGATTACACAGATCCACAAATTATTTGAAAACAAACCCCATTTTGATAAACTCACATGTCTACTAGGTGAAACACCACAGTGTGCCATCACAGCAGCAATATTTGTGACCTGCTGACACAAGAACAACCAGTGACAACCAGTGAAGAACAAACACCATACTAAATACCTCCCATATTTATGTTGTTTTTTTAACCTTTTGTACATTAACTATTTGCACATCGTTACAACACTGTATATAGACATAATATTACATTTGAAATATCTTTATTCTTTTGGAACTTCTGTGAGCTTAATGTTTACTGTTAATTTTTATTTTTATTTCACTTTTGTTTTTATCTACTTCACTTGCTTTGGCAATGTTAACATATGTTTCCCATGCCAATAAAGCCCTTAAATTAGAATTGATAGAGAGTCAGATTGCCGGTTGAGTAACATTTCACCTTTACTGCAGAGAGAAGTAGATGAGAGAGTCAGATTGCCGGCAGAGTAACATTTCACCTTTACTGCAGAGAGAAGTAGATGAGAGAGAGAGTCAGATTGCCGGCAGAGTAACATTTCACCTTTACTGCAGAGAGAAGTAGATGAGAGAGAGAGTCAGATTGCCGGCAGAGTAACATTTCACCTTTACTGCAGAGAGAAGTAGATGAGAGAGAGAGAGAGAGAGAGAGAGTCAGATTGCCGGTAGAGTAACATTTCACCTTTACTGCAGAGAGAAGTAAATGAGAGAGAGAGTCAGATTGCCGGTTGAGTAACATTTCACCTTTACTGCAGAGAGAAGTAGATGAGAGAGAGAGAGTCAGATTGCCGGTTGAGTAACATTTCACCTTTACTGCAGAGAGAAGTAGATGAGAGAGAGAGAGTCAGATTGCCGGTTGAGTAACATTTCACCTTTACTGCAGAGAGAAGTAGATGAGAGAGTCAGATTTCCGGCAGAGTAACATTTCACCTTTACTAGATGAGAGAGAGAGAGTCAGATTGCCGGTTGAGTAACAGAGAGAAGTAGATGAGAGAGAGAGAGTCAGATTGCCGGTAGAGTAACATTTCACCTTTACTGCAGAGAGAAGTAGATGAGAGAGAGAGAGAGTCAGATTGCCGGCAGAGTAACATTTCACCTTTACTGCAGAGAGAAGTAGATGAGAGAGAGAGAGAGAGTCAGATTGCCGGTAGAGTAACATTTCACCTTTACTGCAGAGAGAAGTAAATGAGAGAGAGAGTCAGATTGCCGGTAGAGTAACATTTCACCTTTACTGCAGAGAGAAGTAGATGAGAGAGAGAGAGTCAGATTGCCGGTAGAGTAACATTTCACCTTTACTGCAGAGAGAAGTAAATGAGAGAGAGAGTCAGATTGCCGGTAGAGTAACATTTCACCTTTACTGCAGAGAGAAGTCAGATTGAGTAACATTTCACCTTTACTGAGAGAGATCAGATTGCCGGTAGATTTCACCTTTACTGTAACATTTCACCTTTACTGCAGAGAGAAGTAGATGAGAGAGAGAGAGAGAGAGTCAGATTGCCGGCAGAGTAACATTTCACCTTTACTGCAGAGAGAAGTAGATGAGAAAGAGAGAGTCAGATTGCCGGTAGAGTAACATTTCACCTTTACTGCAGAGAGAAGTAGATGAGAGAGAGAGAGTCAGATTGCCGGTAGAGTAACATTTCACCTTTACTGCAGAGAGAAGTAGATGAGAGAGAGAGAGTCAGATTGCCGGTTGAGTAACATTTCACCTTTACTGCAGAGAGAAGTAGATGAGAGAGAGAGAGAGTCAGATTGCCGGTTGAGTAACATTTCACCTTTACTGCAGAGAGAAGTAGATGAGAGAGAGAGTCAGATTGCCGGTAGAGTAACATTTCACCTTTACTGCAGAGAGAAGTAGATGAGAGAGAGAGAGAGAGAGAGAGTCAGATTGCCGGTAGAGTAACATTTCACCTTTACTGCAGAGAGAAGTAGATGAGAGAGAGAGAGAGTCAGATTGCCGGCAGAGTAACATTTCACCTTTACTGCAGAGAGAAGTAGATGAGAGAGAGAGAGAGAGAGTCAGATTGCCGGTAGAGTAACATTTCACCTTTACTGCAGAGAGAAGTAAATGAGAGAGAGAGTCAGATTGCCGGTAGAGTAACATTTCACCTTTACTGCAGAGAGAAGTAGATGAGAGAGAGAGAGTCAGATTGCCGGTAGAGTAACATTTCACCTTTACTGCAGAGAGAAGTAAATGAGAGAGAGAGTCAGATTGCCGGTAGAGTAACATTTCACCTTTACTGCAGAGAGAAGTAGATGAGAGAGTCAGATTGCCAGTAGAGTAACATTTCACCTTTACTGCAGAGAGAAGTAGATGAGAGAGAGAGAGAGAGAGTCAGATTGCCGGCAGAGTAACATTTCACCTTTACTGCAGAGATGAAGTAGATGAGAACATTTCACCTTTACTGAGAGAGTCAGATTGCCGGTAGAGTAACATTTCACCTTTACTGCAGAGAGAAGTAGATGAGAGAGAGAGAGTCAGATTTCCGGTAGAGTAACATTTCACCTTTACTGCAGAGAGAAGTAGATGAGAGAGAGAGTCAGATTGCCGGTAGAGTAACATTTCACCTTTACTGCAGAGAGAAGTAGATGAGAGAGAGAGAGTCAGATTGCCGGTAGAGTAACATTTCACCTTTACTGCAGAGAGAAGTAGATGAGAGAGTCAGATTGCCGGTAGAGTAACATTTCACCTTTACTGCAGAGAGAAGTAGATGAGAGAGAGAGAGAGTCAGATTGCCGGTAGAGTAACATTTCACCTTTACTGCAGAGAGAAGTAGATGAGAGAGAGAGAGAGATTGAGGTAGAGTAACATTTCACCTTTACTGCAGAGAGAGTAGATGAGAGAGAGAGAGTCAGATTGCCGGTTGAGTAACATTTCACCTTTACTGCAGAGAGAAGTAGATGAGAGAGAGAGAGTCAGAGAGAGAGTAACATTTCACCTTTACTGCAGAGAGATGAGAGAGAGAGAGAGAGAGAGAGAGAGAGAGAGAGTCAGATTGCCGGTAGAGTAACATTTCACCTTTACTGCAGAGAGAAGTAGATGAGAGAGAGAGTCAGATTGCCGGTAGAGTAACATTTCACCTTTACTGCAGAGAGAAGTAGATGAGAGAGTCAGATTGCCGGCAGAGTAACATTTCACCTTTACTGCAGAGAGAAGTAGATGAGAGAGAGAGCGTCAGATTGCCGGTAGAGTAACATTTCACCTTAACTGCAGAGAGAAGTAGATGAGAGAGAGAGCGTCAGATTGCCGGTAGAGTAACATTTCACCTTAACTGCAGAAAGAATTAGATGAGAGAGAGAAAAAGATGGAGAATGGAGAGACCTGGCTTGACACTAACCAGCAGGTTGTCCTGGCAACAGCAGTGTAGCTCGAACCTTTTATCTAAAGAGTGCTTGAGGCGACTCAGGAGGTCCAGGGACGGTTTCCAAATGCAATAACATTGTTTTACTGCTGCCTCCACTGTGACGCAAACAAAACACCAGACCTAGCTCCAGTGTATAGGCCACAAATCATGACTCAATACATTGGGAACATTGAATTGCCAGATGTTGGCATGTGTTCCGGTGCTATCCCACTGTTATTCTGGAACTTATGCATGATTAAATAAACAGTGTGCTTCCATCTGCAAAGTATACATAAACATGTCTACCTGTCAATTACGGCACTTTAACTGAAATTTGGTCCATCAGAAAACAACGAGGCTGTTTTATGGTTGTGTGACTGTGTTATGAAGGTGTGCCCACTGGGTCTCAGAAGAGTGCATGGTTTCTGCACAGCAACAGCCTCATTGAAGCTGTGTTACTCAGGATATACAGTCAGTGTGTTACCTTCCCGTCCATGACGTGGGTTCCTAAATCATTTACTTTCAATGTGTATTTGTCAGCTCTTTCGTGAAAGCATTTGGTCCTTTGAAGACTCTTAATGAGGAGTGAATAAAAGGAGGAAAGTCCTCCTAGCTTGTGCCAGTAATATGTTTGTTAGGGTAAGAATTCCCTGATTGCAGTAGCACACAGTCATTTCTTCTTGTGGCCCTGGCGAATCTGTTTAATATACTCTGTTGACTTTGATAAAGCATGCCGTGGAAATGCTTGGCTCTCTACCCAGCTTTCCCCCAGTTGAATTCATGATATGCCTATTCAGCAAAATTACAGTGTGAGCCTTCTGAGCTACAGTGAGAGAGAGATTTAAAACTCCTCTCCTCCAGTAACTCACAGAATGCAGTCTTTCATGGGTGTGATGGTGGAGGGTTGGGCAACTTGGTCTCACACCAAAACAAAACATTAGAGTTTTCCCACTAAGCATTGAACGTCAGGCAGCATCTTTTGTACATCACTGAGGCTGTCTGTCACGTTCTGACCTTAGTTCCTTTGTTATGTCTTTGTTTTAGTATGGTCAGGGCGTGAGTTGGGTGGGTTGTTTATATTCTTTTTTCTTTGATTTGGGATGTCTGTGTTTGGCCTGGTATGGTTCTCAATCAGAGGCAGCTGTCAATCGTTGTCCCTGATTGAGAACCATACTTAGGTAGCCTGGTTTCACTTTTGAGGTGTGGTTGATTATTTCCTGTTTAGTGTGTTTTTGCCATTCACCTTACGGGACTGTTCGTTTGTTGTTTATTGTTTTGTTCAGTGTTCTAGTACCTCATTAAAAGCTATGAACACTTACCACGCTGCGCATTGGTTCTCCTCTTCTTCCACCACAGACGAGCGTTACACTGTCGCTGTGCAGACTGTCTGGAAAGGGCTTGATTTTAACATCTATGTTTGTTTCAGATTTGGATCAAATCTGAGCCAATCATAGACATATACCGTGCATTCGGAAAGTATTCAGACCCCTTCACTTTTTCCACATTTTGTTATGTTACAGCTTATTTTAAAATGGATTTTAAAATGGTGTTTTTTTCCCTCATCAATCTACACAAAATACCCCATAATGACGAAAGCAAAAACAGGTTTTTAGAAATTATTTTTAATGTATTAACAAAAAAAATGGAAATATCACTTTTACATAAGTATTCAGACCCTTTACTCAGTACTTTGCTGAAGCACCTTTGGCAGCGATGACAGCCTCAAGGCTCCCTGGGTATAACACTACATGCTTGGCACACCAGCATTTGGGGAGTTTCTTCCATTCTTCTCTGCAGATCCTCTCAAGCTGTGTGCTTAGGGTCGTTGTCCTGTTGGAAGGTGAACCTTCACCCTAGTCTGAGTCCCTGAGCGCTCTGGAGCAGGTTTTCATAGAGGATATATCTGTACTTTGCTCCGTCCCTGCCCCTGAAAAACATCCCCATAGCATGATGCTGCAACCACCGTCCTTCAACGTAGGGATGGTGGGGTAATGAGCGGTGCCTGGTGTCCTCCATTCCGTTGACCTCATGGCTTGGTTTTTGCTCTGACATGCACTGTCAACTGTGGGACTTTATATAGACAGGTGGGTGCCTTTCCAACTCATGTCCAATTGAATGTACCACAGGTTGACTCCAATCAAGTTGTACAAACATCTCAAGGATGATCAATGGAAACAGGATGGACCTGAGCTCAATTTCGAGTCTCGTAGCAAAGGGTCTGAATACTTATGTAAATATGGTATTTCTATTTTTATATTGTAATAAATTTGAAAACATTTCTAAAAATCTGTTTTCACTTTGTCATTGTGGGGTATTGTGTGTAGATTGATGAGGAAAAAAGTATTTAATCAATTTAAAAATAAGGCTGCAACTTAACCTAAAACAACGTGGAAAAATTCAACGTGTCTGAGTGCCTTCCGAATTTACTGTTATTTTTTTACAAGTTTGGACATCACAGTACAGTACAGTAGAGCACAGAATAGTATAGTATATTACAGTACACAGTACAGGACAGTACAGTACACAGAACAGTACACAGTACAGTAAATAAAAGTAAAGTATATTATAGTAAAGTACAGTAGAGTAGACTACAGTAGATCACAGTAGAGTACTATAAAGTAAATAAAAGTATAATGTACTGTATTATACCCTACTTTACTCTACTGAACTAAACGGTACTGTACTATAATCTACTTTTCTTTAGTATGCTAAGTACTTTACTGTAATGTATTGTAGTCTACTGAATTAAAATGTACTCTACTATACTCTACTGTACTCTACTGAATGAAACTTTACTATTCTGTAATGTACCATATCATACGGTACTGTGCTCTATTCTCCTGTGCCGTACCATACAATACGGTTTTGTGCTCTGCTGTCATGTACTGTACCATACCATACGGTACTGTGCTCTATTCTCCTGTGCCGTACCATACCATACGGTTTTGTGCTCTGCTGTCATGTACTGTACCATACCATACGGTACTGTGCTCTATTCTCCTGTACCGTACCATACCATACGGTTTTGTGCTCTGCTGTTATGTACTGTACCATACCATACGGTACTGTGCTCTATTCTCCTGTACCGTACCATACCATACGGTTTTGTGCTCTGCTGTCATGTACTGTACCATACCATACGGTACTGTGCTCTATTGTTCTGTACTGTACCATACCATACGGTTTTGTGCTCTGCTGTCATGTACTGTACCATACCATATGGTACTGTGCTCTATTGTTCTGTACTGTACCATACCATACGGTTTTGTGCTCTGCTGTCATGTACTGTACCATACCATACGGTACTATGCTCTGCTGTACTGTACCATACCATACGGTACTGTGCTCTATTCTCCTGTACTGTACCATACCATACGGTACTATGCTCTGCTGTACTGTACCATACCATACAGTACTATGCTCTGCTGTACTGTACCATACCATACGGTACTATGCTCTGCTGTACTGTACCATACCATACAGTACTGTGCTCTATTCTCCTGTACTGTACCATACCATATGGTACTATGCTCTGCTGTACTGTACCATACCATACGGTACTGTGCTCTATTGTCCTGTACTGTACCATACCATACGGTACTATGCTCTGCTGTACTGTACCATACCATACGGTACTGTGCTCTATTCTCCTGTACTGTACCATACCATACGGTACTATGCTCTGCTGTACTGTACCATACGGTACTGTGCTCTATTCTCCTGTACTGTACCATACCATACGGTACTATGCTCTGCTGTACTGTACCATACCATACAGTACTTTGCGCTACTGTTCTGTACTGTACTAAAATGTCGTACTGTAATGTGATGTTTAAACTTGTGAAACATATCCAAGAGACGTCTACGATTCGTTCAGATTTGGATCTGGTCCGCACCGACCAAATGTTTACTTGTTTGTTTTAACATTTCCATTTTTGTCATTCAGCAGATGCTCTTATCCAGAGCAACTGACAGTCAATGCATTTAACTAAGATATATAAACCACAACACATAAGAGTCATAGCAAGTAAATAAAATGATCTATAACCGTTACTGAGAATGTTATTTTAGTTGAAGTGGTCTGTTGGTTCATTCTGCAGGGTGGACTACTTTGAACATCATCTTTTAGTGCTTTTGAAAGCTAATATAAGTGCATATGACAGATGGGAGCAATAATAAACATTATGTTGCATTTTCCGTTTTCTCCTTTTTCCTACATTATTGTGAAATAACACTTACTTCATTAAGCACGTATGTATGTGCATTTGAAGTTTGTCCATAGAATCAATGACCGGAAAATACAATTTTCAACGTCTCCATATAATGCAATTTCGATTCCCATATAAGACGTGTCTTCGACTTCCGGTCGACTTCCGGAAAATAAGTATTTTCAACATCCTCTTTTTGACATCCATTTAAGACGCATTGCTGATGTCCGTGTGACACGGAACCCAAACCTGCTGCGTCCCCCACACCAAACGCGATCCGGACACGCAGCTTAAAATATCAAAACTCTGAACCAATTATATTAATTTGGGGACAGGTCGAAAAAGCATTAAACTTTTATGGCAATTTAGCTAGTTAGCTTGCACTTGCTAGCTAATTTGTCTTATTTAGCTAGCTTGCTGTTGCTAGCGAATTTGTCCTGGGATATAAACATTGAGTTGTTATTTTACCTGAAATACACAAGGTCCTCTACTCCGCCAATTAATCCACACACAAAACGGTCAATCGAATCGTTTCTAGTCATCTCTCTTCCTTCCAGGCTTTTTCTTCACTTGACTTTATATTGCGATTTTGTCACGCCCTGACCTTAGTTATCTTTGTTTTCTTTATTATTTTGGTTAGGTCAGGGTCTGACGAGGGTGGTATGTGCGTTTTTGTCTTGTTTAGGGTTTTTTGTACATCTATGGGGTTTTGGTTTGTATTGGTAAATGTAGGTCTATGGTGGCCTGAATTGGTTCCCAATCAGAGGCGGCTGTTTATCCTTGTCTCTGCTTGGGGATCCTATTTAGGTTGCCATTTTCCATTTTGGTTTTGTGGATTATTATTTATGTGTAGTTGCCTGTCAGTACTCGTGTCTTATATCTTCACGTTCATTTTGTTGTTTTGTTAGTTTGTTTAGTGTTCTTCGTGTAAATAAAGAATAATGTATTCTTATCACGTGGCGCCTCGGTCTCCTCGTTATGACGAACGTGACAGATTGGTAACTTTGCATTACCGCACCTAATTCGTCTTTTTTCGCATCTTGTTCGTCTTTCAGTAACCCACGTGGGTATAACCAATTGGGAGATGGCACGTGGGTACCTGCTTCTATAAACCAATGAGGAGATGGAAGAGGCATGACTTGCAGCGCAATCTGCGTCAGAAATAGAATTGATTTCTATTTTAGCCCTTGGCAACGCAGACGCTTGTTGCCGCGCGCAAGGAGTGTCGATGCAATAATTGAATAACATATATTTCTAAATATATTTCACATTCAGCACCTGAAATGCATGTGATGTCAACTTCTGGAAAATACTTCTCAAAGATGTATTTTCAATGTCATATTGTTTACTAGGTTACAACAGCAATAGAGCAGCACCAGTATTCATATACGTATCTTAGCATTCACAGGATCTCAAATGTCAATTCAATCAACTGTCAAGAGTTCAAAGGACACAAAACAAAAATGAGAATCAGTCTAACCAAAAGTTTCAAATGTCCTTAAATCCAAGATCCCAAAAACAATTAAATTCAGTTAAATTCAGTTCCTAAAACAGGTAAATCCACTCCCCCCCAAAATAAATACAAATTATGATCAAATAGGCAATGTAGGAAAGTCAATAAACAAAGAAAACATCTGATATGCATATTACAC